>NC_042617.1:503096200-503396200 GCF_901001135.1 Rhinatrema bivittatum
AAGGAATAAGTACTTGCTTGATCCGTAAGGAAAAGAGGAAGGAAAAGGCTGACCAGCCTAAAGCAGAGAACGAAGGGTGAGCTGCTACACCTGCTGGAGACAGACGAATACTGAAGGGTATAGGATAGGCTCTGTCCTCATATAGGATATCCTTTCAGTTTTAGTCTGTCTCCACCTACGGGAAAGGAGGCTCAACCCACAGTCTGGACTGATCCGGGTACATACAGGAAACTTGTGATTTATTTAATGTTTGGGTACTTGCCATGTACTTGTGACATGGATTGGCCACTGTTGAAACAGGATACTGGGCTTGATGGACCCTTGGTCTGACCCAGTATGGCAATTCTTATGTTCTTATGTAAATGACACCTCCTGACTTCATGCAATGCCCCCAGGCATAAACACAGACCTGGGGATCTGTGAAAGACATGGTCCAGGGGCACTGGGGGCATCGCTGAAAGCCCGACGAGCAGTCGATGGCCGGTGGACACCAGAGGACAACACCGTCAGGGATTGACTGCAGGGAACATAGAAACTTACTGCAACATCCTCTAAGGCCGGGAGGAGACAAGGGACCCAGCGCAGGAAAAAAACCCAAGAAAAACTTTAACATGGCAGTTTTCCAGAGAAAAACAGCATGAGCTCCACATCTGCAAGATGATAGCTCTTCAGAAAAGAAGAGACTGAAGAGGAACCCCACATGGATGCAAGGTTAGTGGCATGCTGGGCATTCACAGTGTGCCATTCAAAGTTTCTAGAAACTCTGACAAAAGTTTTTCGTGCCGAGCGCCATATGATGTCACCCACATGTGAGGACTACCATCCTGCTTGTCCTAGGAGAAGACAAGGATTGCAGTGGAGTGAAGGAAGAGGGAAAATATGGTGATAATGTGAAGGGTGGGAGATGGGATGAGCAAGAAGAGGGAAGGGGAAGGGAAAATGTGATGCGGTGGGGAAATGAAGGGAAGGTGATGATGCAGGGGATTGGAGGAGAAGAAAGAAAACTGAGAATGATGCCAAGGAAATGGGGGATAGGGAAGGTGATTGTGTGCCATGAAGAAGTGAGCCCAATTCCAAGTGTGCCACAATACAAAAAAGGTTGGGAACCACTGCCATAGACTGCTACCTGCTTTCCCTCCAGATGTAAATAGGTCATCTGAAAGCATGCTCCAGGCACCAATCCCAAATCCTCACACTGCCTCTCTTTGGAGATTCCACCAAGTGTAGGTCTAATACCTCACCGAGATGTGCATTCATCTTGGCATGCAATATTGGCTCCTGTTTCCCCAGGTGCCAAGAACCCAACAAACAGTGGAGGAGGAGGAGGAGGACAAGCCTCAGGGCAGAGTGAAACGCTGGTATTCACCAGGGATGCCACTGCAGCACTCCCTAGTCTCCTTTTCAAATCAGCTCCCGTTCGATTATCCTCAGACATGGATAACCAAGAAGCCAGCATACCATTCACCAAGGAAAGAGTCACAGTGGGGTAGGTACAAATCATGCCTTTACCCTTCCTTCCTCCATCAGCAAAGAAGCATAAAAGAAGATTACAAAATGAAGAAAACAGAGCATACATGAATGCTTCTGCTCAGATAGATGTCATTTTAGGTCCCCTATATCGACTTATGTTTAAAATCTACCTGGAGAGGTATGGGAGAGGTGCTTGTCCTAACAGGATCCATTTTTTTTAAACATTGGGTGAGAGTATAGCAACCTGGCCACAGGCCTGCATGTCAGTGATGATAAAAGAACAAATGCTCCCAAACACCAGGCAGAGAGACAGTAAGAAAGGCCTTGCTTACCTTCCCACAGCTGCAAGCTCTGAGGTGCAACAGAAGGCCAGATGACCAGACCATTGGCTTCAAAGAGAGAATTCATAAATCTGTTCACTTCTTTTGGTTGATTTACCCAGGACCACAAGGACATTGTTTTCTGCTGCAATTTCAGTTTATACCTAGTAGAGAGAGACACTTAATCAGCCTTAAAAAAAAAAATGCACCAGCTACCTTCCTTCAAATTCACTATACAAGTTATTGTATGTTCTCATGTACTTATGTCATGTTCTTATGTTCTCATGTCATGTAAAAGATTTCCTCCTGAGATTAGCCATCAAAGAAGCTTATGCGACACGATCATTCTCTTCACTCTTCTGGATTTAGTATTTTGTTTGTTCGATAGTAGTCCTGTTCAGTTCTAAAGATATACAGGCATCTCAGTTGAGCCAAAGAGAATTGCCAGCATCTATGGAAGGTTTAGGAGGAATATAACTGGCAAGTTATCAAAATAAGATTAAATAAAATGCAAGGCTCTTAAGATAAGTCACAATATTCAAACTATTAGGGCTCTTTGTAAAGCAAAATTGCTTACCTTGTAATAGGTGTTATCCCAGGACAGCAGGATGTAGTCCTTACATATGGGTGACGTCACTGGACGGAACCCTATCACGGAAAACTTTCTGTCAAAGTTTCTAGAAACTTTTGACTGGCACACTGAGCCCACTGAGCATGCCCAGCATGCCATGATCCCTCGAGCCATAGGGGTCTCCCTTCAGTCTTGTGTATAGCAATAAGCGTTAGCAAAAATAAAATAATAAAACGTATCGGACCCAACTCCGCGGGGTGGTGGGTGGATTTCGTGAGGACTACATCCTGCTGTCCTGGGATAACACCTATTACAAGGTAAGCAATTTTGCTTTATCCCAGGACAAGCAGTATGCTAGTCCTCACATATGGGTGATTAGCAAGCTACAGGCTGAGTCATTTTGTAGTGGACCAACAGCAAAAACTTGTGCAACGGGCACAACAATTGGAGTACTGTTAGAAAAATTGATGCAGCCTAAAATCACAGCAGGTTAGATGTAGAAGGAGTTGGGATTATGCTTGAAATAAGTTCTTTAAGACAGATTGTCCGTAGGCTGAATCTTGTTGTCGTCCTTTGTCCAAACAGTAATGACCTGCAAAGGTGTGAAGAGAACTCCATGTTGCAGCTTTACATATGTCAGCTATTGGCACTGAATGATAGTGTGCTACTGAGGTTGACATTGCTCTTACTGAATGCGCCTTCACTCGCCCTTGGAGAGGATGGCCTGCTTTTTCATAGCAGAACTCTATACAATCCGCAAGCCAGTTGGAGAGAGTTTGCTTGCCCACTACTTTACCCGGTTTGTTTGGATCAAAGGAAACAAAGAGTTGAGTGGATTTCCTATGGACTGCAGTGCGATCTAGGTAATATGCAAGTGCACGTTTACAGTCCAAGGTGTGCAAAACCCTCTCACCTTGGTGAGAGTGAGGTCTTGGGAAGAATGTGGGCAAGACTATGGATTGATTCAAATGGAATTTCCGTAATTACCTTGGGAAGGAATTTTCGGTGTGTACGGAATATCACTCGATAAGGTAGGAATTTCATATAGGGTGAGTATATGACAAGTGCTTGTAACTCACTAACCCTTCTAGCAGATGTAATGGCAATTAGGAATATAGACTTCCATGTAAGAAATTTAATATTGCAGGAATTCATGGGTTCAAAAAGAGAACGCATGAGCCTTGTTAGTACCACGTTAAGGTCCCATTCTGTGACTGGTGGCCATATAGGGGGGGGTTTAGATGAATTAAACCTCTCATAAACCTACTAACAAGGGGATGCACCGATATCGGTGCATCCCCTATTGTATGATGGTAAGCTGAAATAGCACTTAGGTGTACTCTTACTGACGAGGTCTGGAGACCAGAGTCTGAAAGGTGCCAGAGATAGTCCAACAAAGATGTTATGGGGCAGGAAAAAGGGTCAATACTTTTCTGCGCACACCACGTGGTGAATCTTTTCCACTTTGAACTATAGTTTTTTCATGTGGAAGGCTTATGTGAAGCTACAAGACTTGAAAGACATTAGTTGAAAGATTGAGTGGTTGCAGGATCAAGCTTTCAACATCCAGGCTGTTAGAGATAGGGATTGAAGGTTGGGATGGTGCAACATACCCTGATCCTGAGTTATAAGAGTGGGAGCTGTACCCAGGCGAATCGGGTTCCTGATCGAAAGATCGAGAAGCATGGGGAACCACATTTGTCAAGGCCAATACGGGGCTATGAGTATCATGGACCCTTTGTCCTGTTGTAGCTTCACTAGAGTCTTTGTTATTAGTGGTATCGGGGGATACGCGTATAGAAGACCTGAATTCCAGGGGCGAGCAAAGGCGTCCCTGGCTAACTGGTTTGTTTGTGCAGAGAGCAAAATCTGTCCACTTTGTGATTCAGCTCGGATGCAAAGAGGTCTATCGTTGATTGACCCCCAACGCTGAACTATTCTGGTCGCTTCTAAGGGATCCAGGGACCACTCGTGAGGTTGGAATTGCAACTTAGACGGTCTGCTACTACGTTGTGAATTTCTGCCAGATAAGTGGCCCGGAGAAACATGGAATGTGTCAGGGCCCAGTCCCAAATCTGTGCAGCTTCTTGACAAAGGAGATACGAGCCCGTACCTCCCTGTTTGTTCAGGTACCACATGGCAACTGTGTCGTCCGTTTGTATCAGAACAGTTTTGTGTGTAAGGCAATCCTTGAACGCATGTAGAGCATAACATATAGCTCGAAGCTCAAGGAAATTGATTTGAAATGTTGCTTCAAGTTTTGTCCAAGTACCTTGAGTTTGGAGATTGTCTGTGTGAGCTCCCCAACCTAAGATGGATGCATCTGTAGTTAAAGTCACTTGTGGAACAGGTTGTTGGAAGGGTAGGCCTTTGCACAAGTTGTTTTTGGTCACCCACCAGAGAAGAGATGAACGTAGTTGGTGGGTTATTTGGACTGGGGACGACAGTGGTTGAATGACTTGTATCTTACCACTGTGATCTTAATGTCCACTGGGTGATTCTCATGGCTAATCTTGCCATAGGAGTGACATGAACTGAGGAGGACACGTGGCCAAGCAGAATTAGAAATTGATGTGCTGTCGCCTGTTTCTTTAAACATAGAGAGTTTACTAATGAGGAGAGTCTCAGTCCGGTCCTCTGGGAGGAACGCTCTTGACATTATGGTGTTCAACTCTGCTCCGATGAATTGCAGTAGGCGAGATAGAATGAGGTGGGATTTTTGGTAGTTGATTAGAAATCCCAGCAAGTGGAGCAGATTGATTGTGAGCCTGAGAGAGGTGAGAGCTCCTTGTTTTGATTGGCTTCTGATGAGCCAGTTCCTTACCTCATCATAGGTAAGGAAAAATGTGTACACTTTCCTTGTGCAAATGAGCCACTGCTACCGCTAGGCACTTTGTGAACACTCTGGGTGCTGAGGCAAGTCTGAATGGCAGGACCCGGTATTGGTAATGCTGATGCCCCACTAGGAAACGCAGAAACTTGCGATGAGGAGGGAATATTGGAATGTGAGCATAAGCTTCTTGTAGATCCAGAGAACAGAGCCAGTCTCCTGCCTGAAGAAGGGGAAGCATGGTGCCTAAGGAGACCATCCTGAATTTTTCTTTCCGTAGAAATCTGTTGAGATTTTGGAGGTCTAGAATGGGACGAAGGCCTCCTGTTTTCTTTGGAATGAGGAAATAGCGGGAGTAGAATCCTCTGCCCTGCTGAGGTCAGGGGAACCGGTTCCATGGCCTTGGCTCTCAGAAGGGTGGATAATTCTGCTTAAAAAGAGTGGTATGATCCTTGTGTATCCAAAGAGACTTTAGTGGTGAGTCTTTTGGTGCTGTGAGAAAATACAGATGGTAACCTTGTGATATAATTGATAGCACCCATTGATCTGTTGTGATGTTTGACCAATGGGGCTGGAAGAGAGAGACCCGACCTCCCACTGGTAATTCTGGGTTCGGGTTGGTGGAGTGGCTGCTGTCCTCTGACTGGTTTTCAAAAGCCTGATGCCGGGCCTGTTTGAGGAGTAGGTTGAGGCCTAGAAGTTCTCAGTTGTCTAGCCTGGGTTCTTTGCACTGTCTGGACGCTCTACCATGGTGTGCTGGTGGATAGTACCTACGTGGTCTATAGTAGGGCTTCCTGATGACCTTACGTGGTGTGCGTCGTGTGGCAGAAGAAGTATCTTGTGGGATAGCAGACAGTTGACGCAGATTTTAAGAGTGTTCTTTAAGCTGGGCTACTGCGTCTTTAACCCTTGTTCCAAAAAGGTTATCACCTACACAAGGTAGATCTACCAGCTTCTTTTGAACTTCAGGCCTGAGGTCAGAAGCTTTGAGCCAGGCCCAACGATGTGCACTGATACCAGTTGCCGCTACCCGTGAAGAGGTCTCAAAACTGTCATAAGCAGCACGGACCTCGTGCTTGCCTGCTTCCAAACCCTTGTGAATGATGTCCTTGACTGAGTCCTGATACTGCTGAGGCAGAGTGTCAGAAGGTTCTTGCATTTGTTTCCAGAGGTTACACTGATACTGCGTCATATAAAGCTGATACGATGCTATCCTGGAAACAAGCATTGAGCCTTGAAAGACTTTTCTTCCTAAGGTGTCCAAGAACTTTTGTTCCTTACCAGGTGGGGTTGATGAATGAGGGCGTATTCTCTGATTTTTTCTGGGCGGATTCTACCACTACAGATTGGTGTGGAAGTTGGGCCCTCTGATACCCGGGAATGTGCTGTACCAAATAGGTGGTATCCATCCTTTTGTTAACAGGTGGGGTACTGAGAATGGGTGTTCCCATAACCTGTGTTATAGGTCTACTAGGACTTCATGTACCGGGATTGCTAGTACCTCCTTAGGAGAATCGACAAACTGTAGAACCTCTAAGGTCTTTTGTCTGGTATCTTCTTCTGACACTAGTTTAAAAGGAATAGTGTCAGCCATCTCCTTTACAAAATTTTTTCTGTCTTCAGCTGGGGACGGCTCAGATAGGATGTCCTCTGAAGACGTGTCAGTGTCCCCGTTTTCCCAAGAGTCCAATGGAGGGCGTCTTGAAGGAGAAACATGAGGCGGCATCGATGGTATCGGCAGCTTTTGTGGAGAAAAGAATGGTATCGATGGAGAGACTGGGATTCTCGGTCAAGAACGTCTGGAGGGTTCCAGCAGGGTTCAGGAGGTAGAGAAGCCCCTGAGGCATCATCTTCACCGACTGGAATCTGAGTAATAGGCTGCACTGGAAGAGCTCCGATTAGTGCATCGAGATTCGACATCAGTGGCTGGAATATTGAAAAGCCCGGTACTGGCATCGAAGCAGGTATTGGCATCGGGGCCGGAACAGGCATCGGCACAGGCATCGGCTCCAGCGGTGTCAATGGATGAAGATCCCGGAGAGCTTCTTTCACTGCCTGACAGATAAATCCGTCCAGTTTCTGCCTGATAGCTGGTGAGGTCAGAGCAGGTGGCAGAGAAGGCGTGATCGGCACTTCCACAGATCCCTGTGGTGGCTCGATGCCCGGCACCTTTGCAGGTGGGGAAATCCTCGGAGTAGAAGGCCTCGATGGCTCTTTGCGACGGGATCTCTTTGGCGATGGCTCTCTTGGTAACAGTAAGGCCTCTGGCGTCGACGTCCATCGATGCCTATGATGATGCTTTTGTTTATGCTCTGTGGCTTTTTCAAGCACAGATGTCGCGGACATAGTCGGTGATAGCCGGTCTCCGGCGCTGTCAGTGCGACGTTTGCGGACAACCAATCTTTTAGACATTCCAGCCGGAGATGATTGAGTCGACGTCGATGTTATAAGCTATATATGGAAGAGATGTTCCATTTTTTTTTTGTCGGGCCCCCCTGCCCTTGGCAGTCATTTCAGCACATTGAGGGCAGGAAGAAACATCGTGCGATTCTTCCAACCACAGAAAACACTTGACATGCGGGTCGGTGATCGACAATGCGCGAGGGCATCTCGGGCATTTTTTGAAGCCCGTGATCATGGTGAAGGCCGGACAGCATTCGACGGCCTTCTGACCAAAAAATTACTTTAAACCGGATCGAGACAGGAAAAATTGTACTCACCGGCCGGTGGAGTAGGGAGACCCCTATGTAGAGGATGAAATGAGAGATTTTTTTTTTACTTTTTTCTCTCAGAGTAAGTGTGTGAAGAATTCACACAGGGCTCCTTCACCGCGATGCTAACTGCAGCGCGGAAAAACTAAGACTGAAGGGAGACCCCTGTGGCTCGAGGGATCATGGCATGCTGGGCATGCTCAGTGGGCTCAATGTGCCAGTCAAAAGTTTCTAGAAACTTTGACAGAAAGTTTTCCATGATAGGGCTCCATCCAGTGACATCACCCATATGTGAGGACTAGCATCCTGCTTGTCCTGGGATAACATCTTTAATTTTAACTGCCTTTAATTCAACTTTTGATTTATAGGTTCCACCATTTTGCTACACTCTTAGCTACATTATATTAAACATACAGTTCCAAATATTTATCAAGTCCATTAAGTAGTCACAATATGATGAAGCCAGAAAAACAACCTTAACCAAAATTAGCATTGATATAATTCGTTTAATTCAACCAAAAAAGTTAATACACTTATCATAGCATCTTGATTCCCATGATTCTACAGCCACTGCTACAAAATCTGATCCTTGCCATCGAATTTGTCATTCCCTGCAGAACTGCAGGAAACAAGCAAACCCTGCCAGAGCAGGAAAGCTAGCTAGCTCCTGCATGGGGGCTGGACGTGAAAGATTAGAAATACAATTTTTCTCTCCTTGCTACCCTCCTCTTCTACCACCTGCAGTTGCGAGAGATCTATCCCCCCACCTCAAGCTGGGAAGAGCAGCATGGTGCTTCATATCACATTAGCTTCCTCTGCCGTTTGTGGTCACTCATAGTATGAGTGCATGGTGCTAGCAGGTCTTATGAGATCTACAGGACACCATAGCTCCAATCATGTGATCGACCATGGGAATGAGAGGAGACTGCTGTGGTATGAAGTAATTTGATTCAGCACTCTTGATACCAATGCCGAACCTTGGCACTCAAAGCTTGACAACGACTGCAAGATGCTCAGCTCAACAGGGCAAGTAGCAGAAGTGCTATCACTTAACACTCAGAGTTAAGTCAAGCTGGTCAATACCAGCTGCTTCACATGCTTCATGTGCTCACTTACCACTTGATATCTACTACTGAAGCTTCTCCTCAAAGACAGCTCAGTTAGAGTTTATGGGCCTTAACAGAAGGGCTTACCCAAATAGTCCAAAATGCTGCTGCTCACTTAATCAACAATATTACGAAGCACGAGCATGTACAGCCACTGCTTAAAAGCACTCCATAGGTTACCCACTGTTTACAGAAGAGTTCAATATATTATATATAATATTTTGAATTACTCATGGTTGTGTTCCACAATATTTGTCTAATACCATTTCCAGTTATCAGTCAATTCAAATTCTACATTCTTCACAGCAAGCACTACTCAACATTCTTGTAGCCAGATTTACTGAAATCAGTTGACGAGCTTTCTCTTGTGCTGGGCCTTGTCATTAAATTTCCAGCTGTGGGACGATTATACTGCATTTGGCAAACAATGCAAGGTTTGTTTGTTTTTTAATATAAAGAAAGCTTTTGTATAGATTCATCATACGTTGCTTGTTTGTCATAAGATTAGTGTTTATGTTTGTTTGCACTTTGCTTTGTAGCCCTATAGAAAGAGGAGATTCATAAATCTAATAAATAAATTATGCTTCAACGTCTTTTATACCAGGTCAGTGGAACTGGATTTTCTTCTTTTGCTCAGGATAAACCAATAGTCTCTGCCTGTGAATCTTGATGGTCCTCAAAAAAGTCTTAGTGATAGTTGGCAACATCAAAATCCTCACCTAGACATTTGTAGAAGATTCTAGTAAGATATACGAGGGACATCTTGAGGTCGATATTCACTGCCAAATGGCAGGATTTGAAAATTCCCACTGGCTGATTACCTCCAAGTTATCTTGCTAAGTAGCTAGCCAGATAAAACTTAGCTAGATAATCTGGAAGCATTTTGGGACATTTCTGGGTGGAGTTAAATTAGTCGAATAAGTTATCTGGCTAACTTTGGTCATGTCATACAGCGGTCTTAAAATTTAATTTTAAGATAGCTGGGTATAATCTACAGTGTGACGATGCCACTGAGTATCCTACCAAACTTTGCCAACAACCTTGTGGCTGAATATGGAGCCCTTCCGTCTGCAGCATGGGCAAACCTTTAAAGCTGCTGCCATTATTGGAAACAGATGACATGAAATAAAAAAGAAATTATCCTTCCCACCCCTACCAGAAAATGTTGACCAAAGAGAAAGAGGCTCAACTAGTTGAGGGGCCTGCCAAAAGGGAGCAATGAAAAAGCAAAAAAAAAAAAAAAAAAAATAAAAAAATTTAAAAAAAGGCATTAAAAACCCCAATTAAAAACTATGAGTAAATTAAAAAACACTAAAAAAGAAAAATGACTTGTGGAAAGAGCAAAAAATGCTTCTTTTTAGCAAATGCAGTTAAGAAACAGCTGTTGATATCTATCATAAAAATAATGAACTGAGACACAAAGATGCAAAGGACCTGCCATGAATCCTTAGTCGACATCTGGGAGTTTCTTAGAAAGCTCTAGAAATAAACTGCAGTCCATGCTGGTGCCATCAAGATGACATCATCCATGTATGGCATAAAATGAACTGCTTGTCTTCAGAGAAAATTTTAGAGGAAAAACACTTTAGATGGTAAAATGGCACCCATATACATGTGTATATGCACGTGCGACCAGATGCACTGAAATTTTATATTATGCACACACGCATGTTATAAAATAGGCCAGCGTGTGTATGTGTGCTCTTAATATTAAGAGTATACGCACACAGCAGAGCAATGTCTGCTTTAAAACACGCAAGTGAGAGAATTTTACAACAGGTGCATGTCCAGGCCAATACTAGTTTCACCAGTTTATCCACCAGTTTGCCCAGTCTATAGCTAGATCCTCAAGACCCCCCCCCCCCTTGTTCTTCAGCCTGCACTCCCCCGTGTTAACCCAGACCCCTCAAGCATTTCATAGATGCCTGGAAATAGTTTTATGCAGACTTATACCTCATCCATAGCAGAAGTAACTGAGTGGAAATATACCTGGATGCGCACCCAGGCACATAGCTACATGCACATCTCTCTCTTGGTCCCGCCTCAGAACACCTACGCTCACCCACATTTTGCAACTTTTGTCCCCGAGTCGAGATCTTCGCATAGCAGTATTTGTGTGTGTATGTGGGCTGTCGGGTAGACATGTGCATGTGGCTAGATATGCATCCATCTCCCGATTTTGGCGCATCTGGCTTTTAAAATTCACCTTTTAATGGCCTAACTTAATGTGGTTCAATGAATCAGAAGGCCTACTGCAATTAAAATTTAGTCAACAATCACAAAAAAATTTAAAAAGAAAAAAAAAAAAAAGATGGGCAAAATGCCTAAGTAGGACACTATGGAGAATGGAACAAAAGGATGAAGGGAAAAAAAAATCAGCAGCCACAAGTTTTTGAAGTAATAAGCAGGCAGAAATTCAGAGACACACTTCTACTTGGATGACAGCCAAGATCAAAGCTTTTTGGCAGTAGATACGATGTCTTGCAGGTCTCCTGCCATACATGTAGAAAGAATTTTTATCAAAAGCTCTAGATGTTCCTCTAACAGAATAACAGATCATATGACCCATGTGATAGCCTCTACTGAGACTGCTTGTGATTGGAACCACATACTCAGGATTTCAAAATCCATTCACCCGTAGCAGGTAAGATGGCCCTGGGAGCAGAAATCAATGCATCTTTGGCCCAAAGGAGGGATCATCATCATTCCCGATCAGGGCATGGGAACCATGGCAGCATTATCTTTTGACCCCAATTGGGATCCCTGGAGTGGGGGAAGAAGAGACCTCTTGGGTCTGATTGAGGGCTGGGAGGAAGCTGCAGGACAGCAGGGAAGAGAGAGTTGAGAAGGGAAGCTGTTGCAAGGGTGCTGCGCCAGGACTCAAGGAGAGAGGGAGAGAGAGCTGGGAGGGGAAAAGGAGAAAACTGCATCTGGGTGGGATAGGATAAGGAGGAGATGGGAGGAGTGGAGAGGGGGAGTAGGAGAGAAGACAGAGGGCTGCAAGAGGAGAGGGAAAGATGATTGCACCAGGATAGGGCAGGGAGAGGGAGTGGATTGAAGAGAGGGACTAGAGGAAGAGAGTGAGAGGGATGAAGCTAGGACTGGAAGAGAGGAATAAGAGCTGCACTGTGGGGTGGGAGGTGTGCTCTCAGAGGAAGTGCATTCACTATCCATACGCCTGCCCACAAAAAAAGTTATTGGAGGAAGAAAGGAATACAATAGAGAGTGTGCATTTTGTCTGTAGTTTGTCTTGGAAAAAACTTTTTAGAATCCCTGTACTTTATCTTATAAAGCCCTTATTGCATCTTAGTGGTACTAAGATTATAATACTGAATTTAAGAAACCATGGGACAAGCACAAGGAATCTCTGAAGGAATGGTAAGGATTGCAGAGATGGGCATATGGGCCGTATAATCTTTTTCTGTTGTCATGTTCCTGTTTCTATATTAGTTACTATAGTGCAGCATTATTTAGCAAAATTAGACACTGAGGTCTCAACATCCATGCATCCAAGGACGGGTTCACAATGCTACCAATAGCCCTCATTTGGCAGCTAGTTTATAAGTCAACAGGTTGTGTAAGTAGAAGCTTCATATCTGCCAGGAAGAACGAGAAGTGCAATTACTATATATATAGAAACAGAATGTTTTGATGCTTCCTGTCGAACAGATGAAATGCTCGTTTTCTCTTCCACTAGAAAAATATCAACTCATATTTGCTTTACAGATTTACTCTCTTGGAAATCTTAAAAATATGATTTGTCCAATGCTGGATAAGTAGCTCCCCCAGTTAATATTTAAAGCACTTGATTCATTCAATAATGCATTCATTATAATATACACTGAAAGTTTTCCTTCTGCTAGCTGTATTTTTCCTCACTGCAACAGAGAAAAAAAACCTATATTATAAGGAGATTACCTTAATCTACCTATGTCACTTTCTAATTTTTTTCTTTTTTTTTTAAATGGTGGAGAAGGCAGCAGGGGGACCCGAGTTTTCCTTTTTGCTCTTGAGCTCCAGCTCAATCAGAACGGACCTCTATTGGATCCAGCGCTAGGAGCAATCATTTGCTACTCTTTGGTTTTATTCCCTCCCACATCAGTCCGGCCATTGCGGTGACAGTCCTTGACTAAGTGCCACCCAGAACCAGTAAACATGCCCCCTAAACCAGGCCAATAGGTGTCACTATGATAGCTGAGAAATCCTCTCCCCTCTGCCTCCACTGCTGACCCAAGGAGCACACTGGTCCAAAGAATCAAACCCAGGTCTTCTGCATAGCACAGATGACCAGCCAATGTCATTCCTGCATCTGGACTCCCACCATGCTCAGTCATAAGTTGCTACCAGATCTCTACTGCTGGAAACCATACTGAATACATCTGGTCCGCAGTGCCGAATATAATTACAGACTAACTAATGTTCCATTATGGGAGCAATTTTCATCCAGCTGCTTAGCAACATACTGCTCAGGTGCTTTTGTGCTCATGTAACTTTAGTGAATTTTCAAAAAGAAATTACCGGTACTTGGGTAGTTTCTCTGAAAATTCACAACTTCCAGGAGTACAGAAGTACCCATGTATTCTGCACCCGGGGCAGACAAGCAAGGGAAACTACATGCATACATTTGAAAGTTCTAGACATGCATTGGCTAGTCCCCAAACCCAACCTCTCAAAACATCACTTTTTGAATGGCTTTATCTTTAGCTGCTCTGTATGGAACATTGTTCAAAACCTTTGACGCCGCCAGCTAGATCATTCGAAAACTGCCCTCTGTGTGTATTAGGCTTGTGTAAGTGTCTCAGGTTTCCGCTATTGTCTTAACTAATCAAGCTTTGCTCTTGCAATTTACTGACTTTGGCACAAACCCGCAACCCCAAAACAGCAGGCATGCATAATTCCTGCATATTTCCTTTAGTGTTCAAGATACAGTCTGTTTAAGCTTTTTTTTTTTTTTTTTTTTTTAATTAATCAACCTAATGCTGAAATGTCCAGCTGAAGAACTAGACTTTAACAAGAATTGACAAGTGCCAAACAGCTGGCATCAGTGAACTTTACAGTAAAACTGCATTGTACTGTTATAAACTCATACAGTAGCTTTTAGAAGAATATGTATTAAAAGGGGTAACTACTCACAAAATTCTCATTCTACCCAGTAACACAGTGCCTTTTATTCAGCCTGCTGGCACCAGGTAAAGTTAACAAGTTTGTCAGGTTAACTTTAGGCCTACTATTTGGCTGATCACAGTTTATTGGCTAACTTTGGCTGGCTAGTGCTGAATATCTATGTAGACCAGCTAAAATTAAATGATGCTTAGGGACTGCTCCCCTCTGCTGCCTTTTTTGGCTGGCTAAATTTTAGCTGGGAAACAGTTTGCCTGGATCAAATGTAGCCAGAGAGCAGAGAAAAATTTTAATCAGAGGTTTGTCTTGACTCCCAAAATTAGCCAGCTAAACCTTTTGAACACTGACCCTTTTGTAAATGACAGCAGATAAAGACCAAAATGACCCATCCAGTCTGTCCAGTTGGCATTACTCCTCTCTGATTCTCTACCATACAAGGTAGATGAGCATATGACTTCCCATAACACAACACCAGCTCCCACCTAATCCTGTCCAAACCCTGCTACTTACCAGGTTCCATCACCCCCAGGCCTTGTCATCTTCCTCTATGATTCCAAGACCAACACCCTCCCCTACTACTGAGCCCTGCAATAATCTACATAGTCACCAAAACCTATGAGGCTGTTGTGCTATATGTCTGGTTTCCCCATGCTCATTGATAAATGTTTTAACCATAGTTGCAAACATAACAGGAGAGAGATATATACTCTGTAATCAATAAAAAAAAAAACCCAAAACCTAATATATAACAAATCTTGGCAATATTTATTACAAAACATAAAGGGCCCAAAATATGGTACAATATCAATAGACAATTTACAACACACTGTTATATCACACTCAAAATATACAGAATATCACATACTTGCAATATGGAAAAATCATGATACACAATATTCAAAATACTTATATCACTTATATATTATACATTTCATTCACACACCCATAATTGCAAATATGTCATTAATTACACTTTCCTTATCGAATACACATGCATACCAATAAAAATATAACACTCATACCACACAAATCACACTACACATTGTTCCCCCAATCAACAATAATTCCACATTCAGCCAATTTTAGAAATGGCATTATGTTGGTAAGTCCACCAAAAAATTTTTTTTTAAAACACTAAGGAATGTTGAAAATCGCTGTAATAAATTCAACCACGAACTTCAGTATCTGTTGTCTTCAAACAAATCCAATTGCATACTGTTATTCCCACTATCTTGTATCCTGAAAAGCTATTCCGTTGCGGATATTTTGTCATCTAACTAAATTGGCTGAATGTGGAATTATTGTTGATTGGGGGAACAATGTGTAGTGTGATTTGTGTGGTATGAGTGTTATATTTGTATTGGTATGCATGTGTATTCGATAAGAGAAGTGTAATTAATGACATATTTCCAATTATGGGTGTGTGAATGAAATGTATAATATATAAGTGGTATAAGTATTTTGAATATTGTGTATCATGATTTTTCCATATTGCAAGTATGTGATATTCTGTATATTTTGATTGTTATATAAGTGTGTTATAAATTGTGTCTATTGATATTGTACTGTATTTTAGGCACTTTATATATTTTGTAATAAATATTGCTGAGATTTGTTAAATATTAGTGTTTTTGTTGATTACAGAGTACTCTCTCTCTCTCCTGTTATGTATGATTATTGATTAATGAGAGAGTGGTAATAGTACCACGTCAGTCACTATTAACCATAGTTGCGCCACACAAGTTTCCCTCAATCTTCTTCGAAGCCCAAGTCAACCACACCACTGCTATTAAGGCTGTAACCACAGCCACTTTGTTGCATGTTCCTGTCATCCTGTTGGGAAGCCTGACACAGTCATCCTGCCACTAATTTGTATTTCTCTCCCTTTGGACCTCTAAAATTTCATATGACTGAGCAAACACTTAAGTTCTCTTCTTCATTTCTTTTTCAAACCACTGCACTCTGTCTCAAGCATTTCTAAATTCTATCAGTTCTGGATGCCAATACTCATGCCAGTTGGCTAAGTCCAGGCATCTACCATCCTCCCAGTAAAGAGATATTTCTGTAACTTCCTCCCTGCAATTTCAGTTCATGATACTGAATTTTCTTCTACAGAAAATTTCACCTTTCCAAACTTTATTGAATGGAAGTCTAAATCATTCTATTTTCTCTGGTGTACTTTATACAGTTTGGGAACTGGAAGTCCTTAAAAAAAAATAAAACACACTGATGCTAATGAAAATTCTTCACATCAAGAAATATCAAATTGGAATAAGGAAGTCAGGTGTGGATGGAGAGGGTGGCGTATGTTTTTACTATTGCTACGAGGGATATAGGTTAACGATTAACGACAGATGTGCCCAGTAAAGGCCTGGTATAAGAGTTGAGGGTTAGGAGGGCTGGAACTCTTCTTTTTGTGTATGTTTATAGATTTGTATTTTGTTTTATTTTTGGACACTGGTTCAGCTGGGGGCATAAGCATATTCAAATACTTTTATTTCATAAATTTAAGCTCCCTAGTGTCACTGACCTCTCACTTTCATTGTTGCCCAGAAAAGTACCAAACTGTGACGCGTAGGCATGTTCAAACAGCAGGACAAGGAAGTGCTCGTTGAACTGGAAAGAACAAGGAAACTGTCGGAGAATTTGCCACACGCAATCCAGGAAGAGGAGGAACGAGGGGGCCTCCAATTTCTGCTTACTGTTAGAGTAGGCAGACTGAGCACAGCGTTGCTGGAACGGGTGCCCGGCCTACAGAGGTAAAAAACAAAACACAACACAACATTAGTAGTTCAAATACAAAACGTTACTTGGTAAAGTAGAATATTCCCATGAGCTGTGGAACTGCCTGGATCCTCTGCCTTCCCTCTTGAAACCTTTCTCCAAGCCCCTTGTCTCATCCATTCTGAAAACTCACAGTTTCTACTTTTTCCTTCAACCTTCCTGCTGATATTAAAATGCACTGCATCTCTCAGTCTCACTCATTTTAGGGACACCTGTGTGTGAAACATGGTCTGGAAAGTAAAACTGCGTTACATAGAAATGAAGTTAAAAAAAAAGGGTCGTGTTGGTAGCCTAGTCAGCAAAGGCTATAATTCAGTCAGCAGAATGTTGAAATGATTCTTGCAGACCACAGCATGCAAATTGTGCAATTATACTCTATTGGGGTTGAAATGAAATGAAAATATATTCATTAATCAAAGCAGAATACAAAAAGTAGTGATACAGATGTAACTACCAGGTAAATCAGCTGCACATTAACTATATCACAGTACCGTAAACAAAGTAATAGCACCAGAAAGGACTCAGCACCATCAAGCTTCAGAGCAATGGCTGAAAGATGGAACAGAAAATAGAAAAATTTGTGGAGCAGTGTTTCTCAAAGCCAGTCTTGGAGTATTCCCCTAGTCAGTCTGGTCTTCAGGATATCCACAATGAATCTGCATGAGAGATTTCTGTGTGAAATGGAGGCAGTGCATGCAAATCTCTCATGCTTTAGAGAGATATATTTAGCTCAATGAACATGCTATTTGTATAAAATTAGTAAATCTGTAATTAGCCTGGAAAATATAGGTGCATAATAAATGTCAACAGAAAGATCCACGTGGTCCATCCAGTCTGCCCAGCAAGTTTTTTTTTTAGGGTAGTAACTGCCGCTCCATACCCCAGTTAAAATAAGTTACCCCCTTCCTTCATTTCCATCCTTTAGCCACTAGGGATCATCTGTGCTTAATCCTATCCATTGGAAAAACGTTTGATTCCCGTGCATCATTAATTCCTTTAGGTATTTAAATGTCTTTATCATATCTTCCCGGGTTTTCCAGTCTCATCTCATATGGCTTTTGATGCAGACCCTACACCATATCAATGGTTCAATGAATTCACTTACTCAGAAACAGTCCTTTCTTCTCAGGCATGCCACTGAACAGATAATATATATTTGCTTTACATTCCAATCAACCTTTGAGTTTCTTTTGCTCCAAATGAAGATATTTAATATTCGCCCATCTTTTCACACTCACCAAATTGATATCTTTCCTGTTTTGAGGAAACCAGGAATGAAGATATTATTCTAGGAAGCGTCTGATCCAGGTCTGGTACACATGAAGAAGTCACTGGGGCACAGCAGCTATTACTGTGTTAAGGAACACTTTTAATCTGAAAAGGTTTACCATGTATCTGTAGTACTGGCACCCAGCCACAAACTTTATTCAGGTCTACCTTATTAGTTACTAATACACATTCAGTGCTTCTTGTGGTCTACATATACATGTAGCAAAAATCACCATTTTAATCTACCACTAAAAACCCCAATTATTATGCACTGTGAGAAGCAAATCTGCCAGAACACAATGTAATACTCATTCTGTGTAAGAGTTTAGATTTCAGAATTCCTCTGATTTTCTGTTTATTCTTCAGTGAGAGTATTTGGATGAACACTGCCATGGGTGCTCGCTAAAGCTCAGTTGCTTCCAATGTTTCTCATCTCTCATACCTGCAGCCATTCCCTCTCCAGAAGGGCCTGAAAGCCACGGATAGTCCTGCACCTTGGGTCAAGGATGATTTGAGCGAGTGAGGTCACTTGGAGTGTGGAATCAGTTCCTTCAGTTCCATGAACCAGCACAGAGGCACCTTCCCTGGCAAAAAAGTAAGATAACGGGCATGAGAGCACGACGAAATCTGGCAGGCACTAGAATATGAAGATGAAAAATATATCTACATTTTGTGTCTATGATGATTGCATCAATATTTAGGACATACTTATGACAGAGTGCAAAATAAACAGTACAGTTGAAGTTTTTAGCTCTTTTAAGACCCATTTAAGAGCCATCACAAATGTATGAAACTCACTCTAGAGGTCTGATAAAACCAGGGGACGCATCACAAAGCAAAGTTGCTTTCCTGTAACAGGGGTTTTCAAAGGACAGCAGAATAACCAGATACACGTGAGGGGGGGGGGGGGGGGGTTGACATCATCTGACAGCACAGACATTGAGCATCTCCCAGAGCTTTCTGGAAAAGCCTGGCATGAGAAAGGAATTCCCATGCACATGGTGCCTTGTGTAGCCCCCTCAGTCTCATAAAATAACTTATAATAATTCAGAAAGGAAGGTGAGAGATAAATGTAAATGGTTATCCTATCCCCAGAGAACACCTGTGACAGGAAAGCAAATTTGCTTGCTCTAAGAACAAGCAGGACGACCATCACACATGAGGGAATCCCTAAGGGTGGTGAAACAAATGTTTTTACTGGATAAATCCTATTTTCTGTTTTATTTTACATTTTATTACAATCAAAGAAGATAACCCAAAATAATAAAGTGGGCCCAAGACTGGATGAAGATAGATTTTACTGATCAAAAAAGCCTGAAGGACAGGCTGACCAAATCTACTGCTGCATTTTGGAATCAATGGCCAAAAAGAGATCTTGATTTTTTCTTTCAAAAGATATTTATTAAAGGCCATTAGGGCTAGGCTAGGATGGTATTCCCCAGTTTTCTTGGGCACCAAGAAGTACCTGAAATAAAATCCCTACACATGTTCCTGCAATGGACCAGGTTCAACTGTTTTGGTCTGCAAGAGGGAGCTCCAATTTTCAGCAATTCTTGGTGAGAAACATAATGAAAATACCCCTTAGCTGAGCAATTTTGAGAAACTGTCAATAGCTGTAATCTGCAGCCATCATTTATAATTCAGAGAACCCAAATGTCTGAGGTTATGAGGTGGGTCATTGATTTAAGTAAATCCTGAAGCTCCCCTAACAGGTAGACTGATCTGGAAAGGAATACGACGAGTGAGGTTATCAAATTTGCGGATGATACACAATTATTCAGAGTACCGGTAGTTAAATCACAAGCGGATTGTGATACATTACAGGAGGACCTTGCAAGACTGGAAGATTGGGCATCCAAATGGCAGATTAAAATTTAATGTGGACAAGTGCAAGGTATTGCACATAGGGAAAAATAACCCTTGCTGTAGTTACACGATGTTAGGTTCCATATTAGGAGCTACCATCCAGGAAAAGGATCTAGGCATCATAGTGGATAATACTTTAAAATCGTCGGCTCAGTGTGCTGCAGCATTCAAAAAAGCAAACAGAATGTTAGGAATTATTAGGAAGGGAATGATGAATAAAACGGAAAATGTCATAATCCTTCTGTATCGCTCCATGGTGAGACCGCACCTTGAATACTGTGTACAATTCTGGTCGCCGCATCTCAAAAAAGATATAGTTGCGATGGAGAAGGTACAGAGAAGGGCAACCAAAATGATAAAGGGGATGGAACAGCTCCCCTATGAGGAAAGGCTGAAGAGGTTAGGGCTTGGAGAAGAGATGGCTGAGGGGGGATATGATAGAGGTCTTTAAGATCATGAGAGGTCTTGAACGAGTAGATGTGACTCGGCTATTTACATTTTCGAATAATAGAAGGACTAGGGGGCATTCCATGAAGTTAGCAAGTAGCACATTTAAGACTAATCGGAGAAAATTCTTTTTCACTCAACGCACAATTAAGCTCTGGAATTTGTTGCCAGAGGATGTGGTTAGTGCAGTTCATGTAGCTGGGTTCAAAAAAGGTTTGGATAAGTTCTTGGAGGAGAAGTCCATTAATGGCTATTAATCAATTTTACTTAGGGAAAAGCCACTGCTATTAATTGCATCAGTAGCATGGGATCTTCTTAGTGTTTGGGTAATTGCCAGGTTCTTGTGGCCTGGTTTTGGCCTCTGTTGGAAACAGGATGCTGGGCTTGATGGACCCTTGGTCTGACCCAGCTTGGCAATTTCTTATGTTCTTACTAGGTGATTTTAACATGCATGTAGATATTCTTCCATTAACTTCAACATGTCAAATTGTAATTGACACCTTCCGAGGGTTAGGTTTAAATCAGATCATAACTGGCCCTACACAAAAAAGTGGACACTTTAGATCTCATTTTTTATTAACTCTAAATTCGCAATCAGCTCCCCTACTACCCAAACACAGATCCCATGGTCAGATCATTTTTTGATAACAGCTAAGTTGATACTTAAAACGGGCCAGGGCCATTGAATATGAAACCTACATTGTTCTCCTATCGCCTACCATTTAATATAGAGGAACTTGAAATCCAGCTCCAAACTGAATTGCAAAAGTTGGATTTTTCAAACTCAGAACATGCGACTAACTCATGGTTCAGCGTAACCAATGCAGTAGCAGACAACATTAACCCTATCCGCACTAAAAAATATTTAAAGAGTCTCATAGAACACAACGAACATTGCTGCATACCATACATATTTATCCTATTATAAAAAAATGTATCAATAAGACAAAAAAAGACTTTTACACCAAGAAAATACAAAAATTTAACGAGAACCCCAGAATTTTATTTTCTATTATAAAAAACTTAAGACAATAATAATCATGTTAAACACTACCTAGATGAAAGTAGATGTAATGAAATTGCAAAATTCTTTACTAATAAAATTACTAACCTAATCAAAGAGAATTTAAAGACAGATGTCCAACCTGTCAACCTGAGAAAAAAAAAAAGATATAGTAAACTGGTCAAATTTTGAAACCTCCTCTAGAGCAGAAATAATCTCACTAATCAGTAAACTAAATTCAGCAAATCACTCACTAGATTGTATACCGACTCAATCACTCAAAGCAATAAAAGTAATAAGTATACCCATCACTGAATTAATAAATGTATCCTTAACGGAAGGATATGTTCCAGATATATTGAAAACAGCAGTAATAAAACCAATCCTAAAAAAAAAAAAAAGACAATCTTGACCCGGACTCTTTAAACAACTATCGTCCCATCTCAAATCTCCCTCTACTAGCAAAATTGCTTGAAAAAACGGTACAAATTTAATTGACTGAACACCTGGAAAAAAAAATATTTTATACCCTTCTCAATTTGGCTTCAGGAAACATTACAACACAGAATCCTCACATTAAACAGCACTGTACTTTGAGGATTTGATAATGAACAAAACTATCTACTAGTGCTATTAGATCTCTTTGCAGCTTTTGATACTGTTAATCACTCCATTCTTCTACAAAGGCTTACTGAAATTGAACTTACTGATAAAACAATTCAATGGTTCTCCTCCTACTTATCAAACCGTAATTTTCAAGTCAAAATTAACAGCTCGTTCTCCAGTAAATTTCAACTTACCACAGGTGTCCCACAAGGCTCGTCACTCTCTGCCAAACTAATATATACATGCTTCCTCTGTCACTTACTTACTGGTCTTGGTCTCATACATTACATTTACACGGACGATATTCAAATTCTCATTCCCATTAAAGATTCTATTGAAGCAACATACAATAAAATAGCCATGTTTCTTACCATCATTAAACTTAACTCATATCGGGCTAATACTAAACATGTAAAAAACGGAGATAACAGAGTTAAATAGAAAATCAACCTCAACTCCTTTGCCACCTCTAAAGTTAGAAGATCGCAAAACCGAAATTCTTCCCATGCCATATGTTCGAGATCTTGGAATAATGATAGTTAGTGAGCTGAACTATAAAACACACCGCAAAAAAATTAAAGAGGGTTATTACAAGCTTCTAATTTTGAGAAGGTTAAAGCCTTTCACTAATCCAGATGATTTTAGAACTGTTACAGCTGCTCATTTTTTCCGCTATTTATTATTGCAATTCACTTTTACTTGGGCTACCATCATCCACAATTCGACCACTTCAGATACTACAAAACTCAGCAGCCAGAATCCTAACCAATACCAAGAAACAAGAACATATCACAACAATTCTGATTTCTCTGCATTGGCTACCAATAAAATAAAGAATCGAATATAAGAGATTAACAATCATTCACAAAATCATGTACGAGGAACAAACCGGTTGGTTTAACACGACAATAAAAATACATGTACCACAAAAAAACCTATGACCTAACCGGGGGGAGTAGTCAAGATGGCTGCCGATTGAGAGATGTGTGAAGGTAGCTCTGTGAAGATTTCCTTGAAAAATTAAATATTTGCAATACTTGCAAAACAAAATGCCTCATACTAAACGAAAGGCTTGGCTCAGAGAGAGCCAGCCAATTCCTGGAAAGTTGGACGCAACTCAAGCTACTAGTCCTACCTTCTTCGCCTCGACACCCACGCCGAGAGACAGGAGCGAGTGCCACGATGGACAGAGACACTGAGCGTGTGTCTCAGACCTTGGCAGAGGAGATCTCGCTAAGTCCCGACGCACCCGAGACTCCATCCCCACCCCAGCAAAAGGGAGAGAGCCGCGAGATGGCACAGGCAACCCTACCAGGAAAACTTGTAAGGCCTGGCGCCCAGAGAGAGGACAATCCAGAGGGGACATCTCAGATGGGAACATACTTGCCAACATAGACGCTGGATTTTGAAAGGGACACTGTTACTGGAGCGCCAAGTGGTGGTGAGTCTGGGCATTTAACCTCCTTTCTTGTTAAACCTGAGGTTATAACTATGGACGCTATATGGGAAGCCTTGGCTGCTATGCAGTTATTAACCTTTCTAAAATGTGTCTGGAATCGAATAAATGCAGTTATGAAAATGAGAAAAGAACTGAAGCACAAGAAAAGAAAATACAAGAGATTGTGGGGAAAGTTAAAATAATGGAAGGTTTTCATCAACATATAATACAACATGAGACTATGACAAATAGAAAGATAGAAAACATTGAGAACGTGCTTAGAAGTACCAACATACGAGTTCTCAATTTTCCAATCATCACTCAAATAGCACCGGTAGAACTGTTTAAAAAGTATTTAAAAAGTGTTTAAAAAGTATTTAAAGTATTAAAGGGAGTGCCTCCTTTGGAGGCACTCCCTTTAATCACTAAAGCGTATTATTTACCTCGGAAGAAAAGAGAAGACCAGGAGAATCAAGACCAGCAAGTTCAGCTTAATATTACAGAATTACTGGAAATGTCACATGAGGACACAGTCTCAACGAGGGGTGTATTATTTGTAACGTTCACTTTTCTATCAGAGAAAAATAATGTTTTAAGATTGTTTTTCCGCAATAGATTAGCAGAATATTATGGCCAAAAAGTATGGCTTTTCCCCGACATTACGAGGTCAATGCAGGAAAGGAGGAAGAAATGTATACAAATGAGAACTGAAGCGATGGCTGTTTGCTCCAAGTTTATTTATTTATTTATTTATTTAGAGATTTTTATATACCGCAGTACGTAAGGATATACATCACCGTGGTTTACATTTAACAATAACTTAGCAACAGGCTTTACAATTGACATTATTAATAAGTATTAAATAGAATTAATTACAAATAACAGGATTGACGGAAAACAGGCTGTACAGACCGTGGACCATCCATTAGTGTTTAACATACAAAAATGAAATTGAAGTAACTAAAAAAACATTTACGAACCAACACTAAAACCATAGAGCATATAATACAATAACGGTGCTGAGAGGGAATACAAGTTCTATATTGAACAGAGGATAATTCTATTATAGAAAACCAATTAAAATATCATAATAGGGGATAGAGCGGGCAAATGGGAGAGGAAGAATTTTGGGGAGGGATAGTGGGTAGGAGGGACATGGAGCAGGGGGATAAAAGGAGGTTGCAAATTGAATGGCATTTCAGTTTAATTGGATATCATTGTGTGAAAGCTAGTTCAAATAACCACGTTTTGAGGCCTTGTTTGAATTTCTTATGGCAGGGTTCCAGACGCTGGTCAGTGGGCATCTTGTTCCATAGGTTGATTCCCGCTATGGAGAAAGCGCGGTCTCTTGTGGTCACGTGTTTGATATGTTTAATTGGCGCAGCTGCAAATTTAGCTTGATGGATATTTCTTATTGGTCTCTTAGAGGTACGGAAAACAAACTGCTCTGACAACCACTGCATCTCTTGGTTATAGACCGACTTATGAATAAGGGAGAGAACTTTAAAGATAATTCTAGATGCTACCAGCTCTCATGCAAGAACATGAGAGCTGGTGTAATGTGATCATGGTGGCGTGTATTGGTGATTAGTCGAGCTGCTGCATTCTGTAACATCTGTAAAGGTTGAATTGAGTTTTTAGGGAGACCTAAGTGTAATGCGTTGCAGTAGTCAATTTTTGGTAGTATGGTAGCTTGCAATACAGTCCAGAAATCTTGTGGATGTAGAAGAGGTTTAATTCTTTTTAGCGTGTGCAGTTTGAAAAAACCATTTTTTTTATTGTGGCCGAGATGAATTTCTTTAATGTAAAATGGTTGTCAATTATGACGCCAAGACTGCGGACTTGCTGTAGTTGGGGAAGAACTGAAGTCGAAAGATGGGATGTGTTGGAGGAGATGTTATTGTGTGGCGTGATGAGGATGAGTTCAGTTTTGGAAGTGTTTATAGCTAGGAAGTTTTCTATGAGAAGCTTTTTTATTTCAGCCAGGGCTGATTCCCAGGTTTTCAGAGCATTAGAGAGGGAATCATTAATAGGGATGAGAATCTGTACGTCATCAGCATATATGAAGTGATGGAGATTCAGTTTTGCTAGGAGTCGACAGAGAGGAGCTAAGTAAATGTTAAACAGGGTTGATGATAGCGAAGAGCCTTGTGGTACACCTTGTAGCAGATTTCTTGGTTTAGATATTTGGGATCCCAACTTGATACTGTATGTCCTGTCTTTCAGGAAAGATTGGATCCAGTATAATGCAGTGCCAGTGATGCCGATTTGAGAGAGGAGGGCTAGTAGGATATTATGATTGACCGTGTCAAATGCCGAAGAAATATCAAGAAGGGCAAGAATGTATGAATGACCAGAATCTAGTGTTTTTAGAATAGAGTCTGAAAGGGATACTAGCAGTGCTTCAGTACTATGGTTCTTACGGAAACCATATTGTGACAGGAATAGTAATCTGTTATCGTCTAGATAGTCAGTGAGTTGTTTGTTAATTACTTTTTCAATGATTTTTGACAGGAATGGGAGGTTCGAGACAGGATGATAATTGGCTGGTTCAGATGGATCCAGGTCTGGTTTTTTGAGAGTCGGCTTTATAATTGCATGCTTGAGTTGCGTGGGAAAAACACCAGTCGATATAGATTTGTTGATGATGTTGGAGATGGGATGTGCAATCCTAGTAGGGATGGAGAGGAGTGTTTTTGTAGGCATGATATCCATAGGGTGCAATGCAGGTTTTATCTTTTTTAGAATTGCTTCTATTTCTGAAGCAGTCGTGTTTTCAAAATTAGTGAGTGAGGGTGAGGTGATCATGGTGCTTGTGGGTGGAAGGGATACCGGTGGAGAATGTGAGGTAAAGCGCGCCATAATATTAGAAACCTTGTCATAAAAATAGGTAGCTAGCTTCTCACATTTGTTTTTATCGTCATTTTCTGGTTTGCTGTTTGATGGTGGGGTAATAATGTTAGCAATATATTGGAATAAAGCACGCGGGTTGAACTGGTACTGATGAATTTTTGCTGTGTAGTAGTTTTTCTTGGCTTCATCTGTTGTTTTATGATACTTATGGAGTAGGGATTTGAATTTCTGTAGATGTGTTTGATCTTGATTTCTACGCCATCTCTTTTCCAGTTTACGGAGTTCGCGCTTCATAATTCTAAGATCCGTGTTGTACCATGGTTTTTTATCTTTTTTATCAGTGCTGATTTCTTTCGTTAGTAGTGGACAGAGTCGATTAGAAATGATGCTGGTGAGTTGATGCCAAGAGGTACAAGCAGTATTGGCATCAGAGAGGTCTAATTTATGGAGATCTTCTGTTATAGCTTCGATAATATCGTCTATTTGGCATTTTTTTCTGGCATTTTTTTCTGAATTCAATGGTTCTTTTCTTTGAGTGTGTTGCTTGGGGGTTGCAGTTAATGGAGCAGTGCGTGTCTACTCGGTAGTGGTCTGACCATGGTATTGGTGTGCATTGGGGGTGGTCAGGTTGTATGAGAGAGTTCGTAAAAATAACGTCCAGTGTATGGCCAGCCCTGCGTGTTGGGCCTGAGACAATTTGTTTAAATCCGATTGCGTTAAGGGTCGCAAGTGTGGCATCACATGCAGGTGTGAGGGGGGACCGGTCAAAATGGAGGTTAAGATCTCCAAGTATGATGGCTGGCATGTTGATGTCAATGTGTTTTGTAATGTATTCCGTAAGTGTTGATGGATTCTTTTCCAGTATGCCAGGGGGGTACATAAATTAAGCAAATTTGCAGGCTTTTGGATTTAAAGAGACCAATTTCTATCTCATGAGGGGGGACGGTGTGTTGTAGGGATAGGTTGAACTTCTTTTTAGCTGCCAGGAGAAGACCCCCTCCTTTCTTTTTAGGTCTCGGAATGGAGAACAAATCATATACATCTGATGGAAGTTGATTTATTACGGCGACGTCAGTGCTCTTGATCCAGGTATCCGTGATTGCGCATATGTCAGGTGACTCATCGTTGAGTATGTCGTCTAAAAGATTAATCTTTTTTAGGAGCGATTGTGTGTTCAGTAGCAGGATAGAGAACGTCATTAAACCTATAATTTGAGTGAGGGGTGACTTCATTATAGGAATGAGGGTTTTGTAATATGAATTGATATTCCTTGTTATCCTTATATTGGTGGTGAAGTTTGAGTATTTAAGAACTGGAATGTGGGAGTATATCATGATATATGTGTTGGTCAAATGAAGTTCAAATACTCAAATGAAGTTCAAATACTGTAGAGTGGGAAGTTAAAGGAGGGTGAAGTGCGGTATGGCTGTGCTTAATAATGGAGTTGCTTGAATGTTGAGCGTTGGGTGTTTGTTGTCTGAGGTTGTCTGAGTGCTGTTGTGGTCGATGTCTGGGTTGCTGTCAGAGGTTGTTGTCTGAGGTTGCTTGAACGCAGAGTGCAGAGTAATCGTTGTTTGAGGTTGCTTGGATGCTTAGTTTTGAGTGGTAGTTGTTTACATAGAAACATAGAAACATAGAAATGACGGCAGAAGAAGACCAAACGGCCCATCCAGTCTGCCCAGCAAGCTTCACACATTTTTTTCTCTCGTACTTATCATTTTCTCTTAACTCTTGGTTCTATTTCCCTTCCACCCCCACCATTAATGTAGAGAGCAGTGATGGAGCTGCATCCAAGTGAAATACCTAGCTTGATTAGTTAGGGGTAGTAGGGGTAGTAGGTTGTTTGAGTGGTTTGAGTGTTTTGAGTTGTTTGCATGGTAGTTGGTTGAGGTTGCCTGCATGCAGAGTGTAGAATGGTCGTTGTCTGAAGTTGCTTGAGCTCTGAGTGCTGTCAGATAATCTGTACGCTGGTATGATTTTGAAAAGGTGCACACGAAGGGGCACACAAAGGGGCAGGCCCCTTTGTCGCGCAATGCTCGGCGCCGGAAGGAGCAGTTTCTTATGGCCCGGTCGGGACAGCCTGATTGGCTGTCTGAAGAAGAACAACTCCGATTGGTCGGGAGGACAACGGGTGAAGCACAGCTGCCGGTCGGAGGAGGCTCGACGAGGCGGAGGGAGCCGCGTGGTCGGCCGGGAGAACCCGCTGGGGTAAGTGTTTTTAAATCTAGGCCTTACCCCGGTGGGTTCCTTGCGCCGATTGCGCAGGCCTGCGATCCCCTCGGGTCGGGTCGTCCGGGCGAAGAGGAGGCAGTGCCGGGGAGGAGCAGTTTCTTATGGCCCGGTCGGGACAGCCTGATTGGCTGTCTGAAGAAGAAGAACTCCGATTGGTCGGGAGGACCACGGGCGGAGCACAGCTGCCGGTCGGAGGAGGCTCGACAAGGCGGAGGGAGCCGCGTGGTCGGCCGGGAGGACCCGCTGGGGTAAGTGTTTTTAAATCTAGGCCTTACCCCGGTGGGTTCCTTGCGCCGATTGCGCAGGCCTGCGATCCCCTCGGGTCGGGTCATCTGGGCGAAGAGCCTTCGCTACCCATGTAAATGCGTAGTCAAGTATCTAGATTCTGTCTATATATTCTTTGAACCATCACAGCTTCATTTCTTTATTGATTCACACCAAGTAATTAGACAGTACAGTAGGTATGAATAGGTTTAATTTTCTTTTTTCAAGTTTAGACTTTGAAGTTTTTCGCTCCGCAGAGTTTCAACTCACCCCCCATGCATTACTTAATATAATTAGATGGGTTTACTGATAATACTTTTTCTTTTGTATATTGTTTTCTATGCTTGAAATAATAATGTAAACCATTGTTTCCAATCACAATGGCTTATTTGTGTAATAAAGTAAAATGAAATAAAAAAAAAAAAAAGGGCCTCCTAACCATCCTGTCAGTGCGACTGGCCCAACTTACACAAGTTAGAGAACGTGCATTATCCCTTGCTAGTTGCTAGTCCGAGGATCTGGAATTCAGTTCCCTCAGAACTATGCTTACAACAAAACCTAAAGATATTTAAGAAAGAAATAAAAACGTGGCTTTTCACGAAGGCTTACAATGAATCTAACTAACCTACCCATTCTCATGAATCCCCTATGTTTTATTATTTTATGATTTTTTAACAGTACTAAACTCGCTTCTTTTTAATTATCTTTTATTATTTTAGTCTTCCGTTTTATTATATTGTTCTTACCTGTTAAAATTAGAATCAAATAAAATTAGTATTATGTTTCTACGCCAATGTAATTTTATATATTTTGGTTTTACTGTATTTATCTTATTGTATTTTTTACTGCTGTAAACAGTTATGATGGCTACACTGAATGACTGTATATAAAACCAGTAAATAAATGAATAAATAAATGAAGAGCCCAAGTTCACAAAGCTCTAGATCAAATCAAAAACTCAGCCCTAATTTTAATTGGGATGCCATGTAGAGTTTTGCACCTCTATGGTTATGTGGGTGAAGTCGAGCTTTGTTACTAAAGGGTTAAGTAGATGTAAGAAAACCTTTTTAGGGGAAAAAAAAATATCTGTGAACCACCTCCTAAAGGAACAGGTGATAGTAGAGAGAACCAGAAGCGTAGAACAGTGGTCTTTCATAAAACCCTATTCTTTGATTTTGTTTCAAGAGATTTTTTTCCACTGCATGGCAAGTTTGCAAGCATTTCCTGCACATCCACAGCTCCAGAAAGGGGAGGGGAGGCTGGATTTGGCACAATAGCGCAATGCAGAGTATGTGCAGAACTCCCCATCCACACAGAATTTTCTACTTATCATAAACAATTTGATGGGAGAATGAAGGGGCAGCAGTAGCATATCTGCCCAGGTAGTCCAAAGGAGGAAGTAGATCACTTCACCAGTCTATAGGGCTGGAAGAGGAAAGAGGCAGTTTTTTGCAGCGTAGAGCTGTGTATTTTTCTCCCTTTGGCTGCAGTTACTTCTCCGCAGTACAGGTACCTCTCTCTCCAGCCTCTGGCAGCAAACAGCTGATCGGGATGGTGGCAACCATTTCTAGTCACTCCTGCCACTTCACCAGATGTTGCCCCCACATTTCTTCTCTGGCTCTCCCCTACTAGTGGTTCAACTCACTCACCGCTAATGCTGGTAGCTGTTCCCTACTACCATGGGGGAAGCAGCTGGTCTGGAGTCTGGCCTGCTTGGAAGTTTATGTTTACATTTTTTTTTAAACTGTCCCAGAGCCTGAGAGGGAGGTTGAAACTTGGAGGGAAGAGAGGCAGAGAGATGGAGCTTGGGGATTGAATCTGGAGAGGTGGGGGAAAGAGTGGAGAGGGGTATTGAAACCTGGGAAAAGAGACTGAGCTTTATGATACACTTTTATAATATTCCTGTCCTGAGGATATTCTGTATACACATTTCAAATTCTATTTATTTATTTATTTATTATTTATATGCTGCCAATACCTAGGCCCAAAGCAGCTTATAAAGGAACATATGCATTATTTTGCACAAACCTAAAATAAAAACTAACCAGGTACAAAGAGGACTTTACCACTACATGTCCAGTCAGTCAGTAATTTAACAGAAAGTTCTCCTAAATAAAAATGTTTTTAATAAACTCTTAGATGTCTCTGTGCACTCCAATATCCTTAGCTCTTGAGGCAGAATTCCAGAGTGTAGGTACAGCTATTGAGAAAGCATGTTTTCTTGTGTCTGCAAGCCTCGCCTGTCGAGCAGTAGGCACATCCAATAGAGCTCTCTGTGAAGAATGGAGAGCCCTAGTTGGATTATATATCCGAAGCAGCGCGTTTATCCAAGAAAGTGAGTTGATGGCAAGTAGCTTATGTACTAGCATGGAAATGTTATTTTTGTTCCCCCACTGGATTGGATGCTAGTGGAGATCAAACAGGGCCAGAAAAATATGGTCTCTTTTACTATGACCTGTAATGAGCAGAGTCGTAGCATTCTGCAAAAGCTGTAATGCTTTCATTGCTGATGCGGGCAAACCCAAATAAATGCATTGCAATAGTCCGCATTGTCATTAGAAAAGCTCGATAGCCAACACTGAAGGGAAAGGGCATTCAGTTATTTGAATGGTTAGAATAAAATATAGATGCCTCATTAACAAGCTGAAGAAATACCATCAGGTCTCGTGGAGACCCCTGATGCAGAACTTTGAAACATGTGTCGAATTTTCATCCTTGGATTTTCCAGGATCAAGAATATTGAGCTCTGAAGAAATGCTGAACATTGAAGGGAAGTAACCTTGAACATAAACTGTTTTAATTGCATAACAAAAGTTCTAAAAAATATCCAAAAAAAAAATCTAAAATTTATGAGTAAACTCACAACTTTAAGTAACCCGTTGATACGTGTTTAAGCGGAAGGTTGGTTGACACATACACGTGTACGATGATCCTTCACATCTCACAAAGATGCTTTAACATTACTTGCCCAAAAAGTAATGTTAAAGAAATTTTGAATGCTTTTTTTTTTATATATCTATACAGTGCATTCATAATTTGATTCTAGTCTATTGCAGTGATTCACAATTAGAAAAGCCTGGACAACAGAGTGAAAATCTGTAGGTTGTAATAAGTTTGAGGTCCTACAGCAATCACAATTTATAAAAGCCAGAGTTAACAGCAGTTTTTAATGCAGAATACATGATAACTTAGAGTCAATTATGATTCCTAGGCTCCATGCTTGTGCAACAATTGGCAGGTTTATACCCTCAATTCTCAGAGTCAGCAGAATGGAACTTGAGTTCCTACATTGGATCACGAAAATTTCAGTTTGACAAATTTGGCAAGCATGTTGCAAGTAAGCCAGCACTTAATGGTAGCCAGACACAGGGAGATCACAGAGGTGGACCAAAGGAACATAAAACTGTATATCGTTCGAGTAAAGATGAAACCACCCTACAAAGGATAGTCAACAGTTAGAAAATAGGTGCTAAACAGATACTAAATAACTTCTTCTGTATTGCATCTTAAACTATTACTTATTGATTATATTGTCTTATTTAGACAAATATGCAAAAGTTTTAAATAGTGTGCAGAATTTAAAAATAATTTTTGCACGAAACTTAATTTTTTTGCACAGAACTCTCCCAGAACTAATCCTCTTTGAGGCCCGAGATCTGCAATCATGAGAATCTGCAGGTGGCAATGGCCCTGGCAGAGGCTCTCAATGCTATTCTGAAAGCATAAGCTTCCCAGATGTTTCCCACATACTTCACCAGTGTTTATCAGGCGAGCAAATTAATCGTCTTTCTCTGGAGACAGAATCTTGAAGACATTTTGCGCCTTTTCCATAATGGAATGCATGCATTCAGTCTTATAGATCTGATAAGCTGCTTATGCTGGAGTTAAGAATAGCATCTGGAAAAAAACATTTTACCTATAAAGATCTGGGGTCTGGCAATCATTCTCTAGGAGAACCATGGAATGAGAATATGACTTCTTGACTTTTTTCATAATGGATTTGATAACCACAAACAGGTGTCGAATCCCTGAGCTGCAAGGACTTAATACTTGATGTCCGTCTGCCTTTTTATCCACACAAAGTGTCAAGCGTGAGGTTTCCAACATTCTCTTCCATATATTCTATATAAAAGCTCGTGGATGTACACTGCCACCAAACCTTAAGGGCACTGAGGTACCCCAAAGGGGTATAGAAGAAGTGCCCTGGATTTAACCTCTGAATTACATAGAATGATCTCATCCATTCACTGTACAATATCTGGGAAGGAAAGGTCCTCAAGAAGAGGTGTACAAGAGGACGTCAGGAGAATAATTTTAGGAATAAGATTATACAGGCACATTACCAGGATTTCAGGAGCCTTCGACTCAGAGATATTGTCCTAAGCTGTAGTCTGGGATGGTACTGATCCTCAAATCATTGTCATAGTAGACTACAGTTGGAGAGGCTTCCCTTTCTAATAACTGTTCTGCTTTTATATGGAAGAGATGGCATCAAAGCCAAATCCTGGTGTCAAGTTACTTGGTGCAGATCATCTAACCTAATGCTATTAGATGCCCCACCTCCAAAGCTCACCCACCTTGAGGAAACCAGAGAACACGCCTTCTGCTCCACAGGACCACTCCAATGGAACAGCCTACCTAAGGAAGCAAGATGTCTCAGAAAGAACATTCTTTAAAAAAGCCCTAAAAACTTTCCTCTTTAAGAAAGCGGTCCCAAACCTAAATGATAATGCACTACTCCAACATTCCGCTCCTCGTATGGTGCTACTTAACCGACTACTGCCCTCACCTCTGCCCGTCTCGAAAGAATGTAATCCCTAGTTGATTGTTTTCCCCCCTTCCTGAAGAATTGTGTTACTCCCCCGTCTCTTAAAAAAAAACAAAAAACCATGTAAATTGTCCTGTCCTCCCCTGTATATGTTTATATTGTACCCCGTTCTGAATGTAGGAAGGGCAGGCAAACATTTTAAATAAATAAATAAATGATGGTCTTAAGGACTGGTTCAGTTGGCACTGGACTATTCAATGCCAACACGTCTTCCTGCTTGAGGTGCCAAGCATGTACCTTCAGAATCTTCTTGTCCAATTTCCTCTTAAAAGAACTGCAAGTGTCAAAACTGGAGTGGTGTCAGTAAGAGAGGACAGGTACTCCCTAGTGACCAGGGGGAAGTACTGATGGCTGTGATTCAGACCCTTGGATTCTGCTGCAGCTGAGACTTAATATGGGAAGGTGACCTCATTTCCCAAAGAAGCTGCTTGGGAGGCTAAATAGCTAGAGTCACTCTCTCTCTGTTCTCGGACTCAGGCAGTAAAGGAAATCATGAAGAGACTCTTCAGATCCAAGCTGAACTCTGAGGAATCCCTCTAGTGTGCCAAGTGGGAAGAACTAGGTTTCCTGCTCATGGGTCTCTTATTTAGTCCTAGTTCAGAAGAAGATCAATGTTCCCTTGGTATCTAGGAGTCACCGATTAGTTCAGTTCCTAAATCCTTTTGAAATGATGTCTTTGGTGCCAGTATCAGTGCACTGGCTTTTTTGCAAAGAAGATATCAATGAGTCTCAGTTTCCAGGGCTTGACAGCCCAAGGTAACATCTTTGAGAAGAAGCACAACAGGCTTCAAACACATGCAAATTTCACGATGATCAATTATGGTGATCTTGAAGCTTCAGTAAGAGCAATACTTCAAGCCACTGGACTTCTTTTCAGCCTACGTTAGGAAAACTGATGAATGAAATCAAATGTCAAAATTTTCTCAGAAAAAAAAGTCTAGATAAAATTTCTGAAAAAAGGTCATCAAACAGAGGAAAAAAAAAAAATAAGAATTGAGCAACCAAACTTGAAAAATGCTGAAAATCCTACTAAAATACTGGAGGCTCAAATTACAAAATAAAAAGTTTGTGAAAAAACAGAAAAAATTCCAATACAGGAGAGTGTGTCCAACATCATCTTAGCCCAAAACACAGACTAAAGGTGATCTGCAAGGAGGCAAGTGCACAGGAATTCATGCATATGCCCAGTAAAGCCTATGCAGGCTTTTCCAGAAGGCTCTGGAATATGCTTCATGTCAGCACTGTTGAAAAATATCAGCACCATGTAACTGGTCGACAGGTGTCCTTAGAGAAATTCAAATCCTTTCAAATCACAATTTATAAAGGGGCTTTCTTCTGTGGTTTTATATATGAATGCAGTAAGAGAAAAAAATATATAAAACTCAGATCTTATGTTGAAGCCATAACTAGAGCCACTATGAAAAGTTTAGAAGTCATAATAAAACTGTAGCCTAGAGGTTGGCAAGCCCAATCCTGGAGTGCCATAAACAAGTCTGGTTTTCAGGACATCCACAATTAATATGCATGAACTATTTTCATACAATATGCATGTTCAATGTGGATATCCTGAAAATCAGACCTGTTTGTGGCACTCCAGGATTAGAGTTGCCTACCCCTGTGATAGCTTGTCAGGTCTCTTTTAAAAAATTATCTGTGGTTCACCTGTAGGAACTCTGGGACTCAAAGCGGAGATGTATTGGTGTGTATTGACACCTAGTAATTAAGACATTACTGTAATATGTATTTCTGTATATTACAAACAGCAGTCTCATTATGCTACTGTTATAAATGCACATTCTGTATTTACTAGTACATTAGCAGATTTTCTTTTTTTTTTTTTTTCAGATTTAGTAAATGTTCTGGATTGTCATTAAGCTATTCCATGAGAGATCAGGACTCTAAACCACAAGACATATTGGTAAAAAATGGGTCCTTTTCAGGCTGTCATCTCTCTCTTTATAATTTTCTAGTTTTGTGTATTGATCACTATCAGTCATGTTCCAAAATCCATACTTGAGTTGAGTTTTGGGGTTATTTATTAACGATGTGCTTTCCTTCTCAATATCCCAACTAGGAGCAGTCTAGTGGTTAGAGCAACGGGCTTAAAATCAGGGAAGCCACAATTCAAATCCTGCTGCATCTCCTTGGGACCTTGGATAAGTCACTTCACCCTCCATTGCTTCAAATACAAATTTAGATTGCAAGCCCTCTGCATACAGGGAAATATCTACAGTACCTGAACATAATCTATTTTGAAATGTCATAACAGGTGAAATATAAACACAAATTTTTTTTTCCCCAAATACGATTAAAGATGAAATACAAGAAAAATGATTTTTATACATCAACTGGCATGCAGCAGATGCCGAGAGATAAACTGGGTATGAAGTTTAAAGAAAGAGTTCTTTACCATTAATGCTATGTGATGTGACAAGGATAATTCAGAATCTAGAATTACCCCAAGATTCTGGGCTTTGGATATGATATGGCTAAAATTTCCATTGTGGATAAATGATGAATTTCTGGTTTTGATGCATTTAATTTAAGGTGATTGTGGGATAGCCAAATATTGATCATTTTGAAATAGAAGCTTACAGCGGATAGGGTGTTTGTCCAAGAAGAGTTGTAGAGGCGAAAAATTATATATTATCTGCATAGATCCTGAATTGAAGGCTGAGACTCAAGCAGGTGGCAGAGGGATAAGACATATATATTAAATGAGATGGCAGAAAGGCAAGAGCCTTGAGGGACGCCAGAAGAGATGGTAAACCATTTGGAAAAATAGGAGCATATATTGATTTTTGCTGAGGACAATTGGATAAATAAGATTTGAACTATTTAAGTACTGTTTGTAAAGCTGATTGACTGTAGTCCAGAGAGGAGGATTTGGTGATCCAACATATCAAAGGCAGCGGAAATGTCTAATACTAGGATATAATCAGTGTTGGAATTGAATCCGCATAGTAGGGTGTTCACAGTAAGAAAGAAGGAGGGTTTCTGTACTGTGGCCTTTTCGAAATCCATGTTGATTTGGGTGAAGAATTGTATTGTCTGATAAGAAATCAGTGAGTTGATGGAGAGCTACAGATTCGATTATTTTAGCAAGCATGTTTTGCCACTGCATATGCGTGTATATCAATTAAGCTTTGCTACTTCTCTGCATCTGCCTCTGTTTTTTTGGAATACACCACAAAGTACGTGGGTACGACCGATTGATTCCTTCACATGCATGTGATTTGAATGCCTTTTGTTGCCTCCAAGTACTTCTGATGAGCACTTACACTAGTGCATTAGCCAGAGATGAAAATCTACACAAGCTTTCAAAACCACACAAGTCCCTTCTTTCAATGTGCTACTGTGCCTAGCCTTCAAATATATCTTTTCCAGCTCCATTCAGGCTGGCATCAATAGCAATGCATCATGGAAACTGGAGGTGCAGCTGCATATAAAATTCAAGTTTTTGCTGATCATCTTTAAAGCGTTTCATTCAGTGGTCCCAGCACCTGTAGGACATTCTTGAAGGTACTGTACGATCTAAGGGAAGAAACATTTTAGATATCCCTTCTGTTAGGCAGTTTCGCTCCGAGACCCTGAGGGGGCTTTTGCAGTGACCAGTCCAGAGCTCTAGAATAATTTACCAGAGGATATAAGATTTAAATGATGTATAAAACCTTTCAGAAAAAAGGACAAGGGTTATTTGTCTCAGCAGACTTTTAGCAAGATCTAGTTAATCTTTGATTTGACTGATGAATTCCTTAACTTATGTTTATTTATTAATAAGCAATGTTTTAGTCAGTATTAATCCCTATTTAACTATTTAATGAGGTAGTGGTAATGTTATTTTTCGGTTTTGATTTTGCATTTTTCTATTCGATGTTATGTCTATTTTAAAGAGTTGCGTGTTTTTACTGGCTCAATATATTTTTTGGTCATGTGATTGAATTTGTTATAAGTATTTAGTTTACGTATTGAATATTTATAGGTATGTTTTTTCTCTTTATCATAAACATTCCTTTGTATGCTGCCTAGAAATTTCTTGATGGATGACTTATCAGTCATATAATTAAGTTAAGTAACTGCCCTTCTGAGTGCCATTTCCTTACACTTAGGGAAGGTTAAGTCTGCTTTGAAAATTAATGGGTGTGCGCAGAACGCATTTGCACACTCATTTACGTCTGCTTGTTAGCAGGCGTCAAAGCCTCGAGAAGATTCACATTCACACTTCCAAAAATCTAAAGTATGAGCAGAAATTGTTTTGCTGTTTCAACCCCTTGGGCTATTTTCAACAGCCTATTTACGTGCATAAAACTATATTTTACACATGTAAATCCCAAGAGTTCAACGGTCACACTGCCTGCGGAACTGCGAAGACCACAGGTACTTTTTACTAATGAACTTTGTTCCCATTTTCAAAGGGAAAACTTCCCCTTTGAAAATTGCTTAAGAAAAAAATACCCCCCGTTTACATGCATGTGTCTGGAAATCCACGCACAAGCTTAAGTACAATCCTTTCTCCAATCCCACTCCAGGAACACCTCCCCCCTCACTGCGGACAGTGGCACTACACATGTAACTGTACCCGCACATAGTGTGAGCAATTCTATAAAAAACATTTTCCCTGGTAAATGGTTATTTTCCCAAGGAAATGCCCTCTATATTAAATAAGGCATCAGAAAATGATCAAGACAAGAAAGCAGACCTAAAAGCAGAGTAAGGAATTTTACTTATGTCTTGCAGTTTGAGCGATCTTTCAAAAGTTAGGTTTCAGGTGAAAAAAAAAATACAAACATCCAACCAAAAACCTCCCTATGGTAAAATTTCTTCAAGTAAAAAACAAGTAGAGTTATATTCAGGGAACTGCTATACTTTGATAAAGACATCTTAAAACATGGCCCAGTTACACAAAACAGCAGTATTTATACTAGAAAGAAAGTTTAGTCCTACGAAATTTACAATTTCAAGCTCATGGTAACGAATGTGTGGCACTCAAGCCACCTTTAAGCTAAAACATTCCCTTTCAGTCATGTTTTACCTGTCCACACACTGAGCGGCCAAACAAGCTGTAGTCAGGATCTCCTTTATGTGAGTAAGCCAGTTGGAAGCTTCAAGTTTACTAAGCCAGCGATCCATATTGTGAGACTGATCGTTACATGCTTCTACCAGCTTGATGAGACTCTCCTGCAAGATGTTGTACCTTTTGGAAAAGAAAGCAACTTAGGTTCTCATATGAGCAAGTTGAAAACATACTTGATATTGATATTCAAAAGCCATTTAGATGGATAACAAACTTATCTGTCTAAATCGCAAAACTGGCATATTGAGAGACTTATCTGGTTAGAATTTAGTTGCATAAATAAGGGGTATTTCAGAGGCAGGCGGGAGGTGTTTCAGGGAGGAGCGGAGTTAGCCGCATAAGTTAACTGGCTAACTCCAATATTCAGAGTTAGCCGGTTAACTTATGCGGCTAACTTTGGTTGTACTGCTGACCTAACTTTAAGATAGCCGGGTATATTCAGCGGCACAACCACGCCGCGGAATATACCCTGCTAGTTAGCTGGATATTCTTTACCTGGCTAACTAATCGAGCCGCTCAGCAGCTGAATGTTGCTTCCACTTATTTTTTAAAATTTATTTCAATTTCTTAATCGCCTAACAAAAATTTCAAAGCGATTTAATTGCCTATTCTGACTTTTCTCCCAGACCTCACAAATTCCTCATCTTCATTTACTGCACAAACAAACAATCTCCCGGTGGCAGTCAAGAAATGATTATTTCAATTTCTACAAAAGGCACTGCAGGAAGACCTGCTGTGCTCATTTCCTACACCTAGGAACTATCTGTGTCCAATTTGGAGACTGTGTATGAACCTAAACTGTGGATCTCCAAGAGTCCCAGGTTCTCCAGGACTTAAAGATTAACAAAAAAAAAAAAAAAAAAAAAGGAAGAAAAAAAGGCAGTGGAAGAAGGGAGCAGCACGCCTTTCAAGCACTGCTGCTCCCTTCTGTCCATGTGGCACCATGAATGGTGGCACCAGCAGTGTTCTCCCCTGCTGTCTCTGCAACAGCTACTATTTGTTTTTACTAATTTTTTCAAGTTAAGGTAGTGAGCTCCAGAGGGATGGGGGAGAGGGACAGAGGGACACAGGGTAAGAAGGAGACTAGGATGAGATCAGAAAGTTAAGGCTCTGCATAGAGGTTGGAGGAAGAGACCACCTGACAGAGGTAGGAGAAGATGCAGAGGGAAAAGAACAGGGAGATGGCAATGCATGGATTAAAATTCTGGGAGATGAGAAACAGGGCATTGGCATTCTCTGGTATACCATGGTGTCAGAAATGATCATGAATGTATTTGTGCACCTCTCATACATAGGCAGGTTAATTGCTGGCACCATCATGTATAAAAGAAAATGCTGAATGAATTTCTCTCCATTTCTAACCTTGCCCCCTCAAAGGACCAGATGTGCTAAAGGGTTTCCCCTCCCCATTGTTTTTGACTATGGGAAAATGCTTCATACATCAGTTGCAAAGTGAACAAAACCAAAAGGTTCCCAGGTATGTCACTTACATACCCTGGCCTGCAGGACAGAATCAGTCATCCTACCTCTCGATGGCCTTGTGAATTCTTCTCCATTGGGGATAATGTGCTTCTTGTTCAAAGCCGCCTCCTTTGGCCCTAGCCTGCTGGGCCACATTCAGAGAGCGAGTATCGATGATGTAGCCACGTTTTCCTGCCCGCAGGGTGGCATTAATAAGCTTTTCATCTTCCTTGCACCGCCTTCCATTGGTTCCCACCAGTGGTTGGCTACTCCGCATCATCACCTGTGGGAAAGGGATACTGCTGTTTATACTAATGGACATGTGCTCAGATGGTTCCAGAACAGCCTAATTTCAAAATTAGAGTTATTATAAACATGCTAACCTGATGAACTGTGCATAAAAAATAAAAGCATAAAGGATACAATATCATATAAAATAAGGCATTAGAACTCTAAATATTTACACTCCTTGCAATGATACATTGGAACCAAGTCTACAGAACAAAAACCTTTCACCAAGTTTACACACAGTGTATGTAATCTCTAAATGGCGAAGTTGTGTTTTTACATATACAATTGGATTTATGATTATTTAAATAAGGTTGCTGGTACTCTACCCAGATGCTATTCACCATAGGAAATGTTTTTCTGATGAAAATCAAGTGTGCTAAATCCAAGAATTTGAATTCTCCTGAACATTTATTCCCTTCTCTTCTGTTTGGGTTGAATGAAATGTATTTTTCCCCTCGGGGATTTTTTCTTCTTTAATACAAATAATCTACAGCAGAGGGTGCTATAGTGCCATACATGGGAAGCATAATGACAGTCAAATCTACAGCTGGATATTAACAGTCTATGATAACCAAATTGCTGTTTGGGTGACAATTACTACAAAATCTTTTTTAGAAAGATTCAATACAGAAAAAAAAAATAAATGCAACAAGTTCTTATGAATACTTTGCAAAACACTCACATGGCAAACCATGAAGGACTAGCTACATGGTGGATTCTACATTTTAATTACAAACCACTATTACTGAGGAGTGTATTAAAGAGATGCAGTGACAGGAGGTAGGATGAAGAACAAACAGCAATGGACAGAAATTGTTAACCTTTATCAAGTTGAACTTATTCTCTGGAGGGCCCTGTAAAAATTTACAAAGCTGAATACAAATTACATCAACTCTGAAGTCACATAAAAAAAACAAAACACAGGCAAATTATTATTACAAAGACATGGTGGAAGCCTTTGAGTCTATGCTAGAAGAGTCACAATTAACCTCTCTACAAGATGAAGCATCTTTACACAAAACAGATCTACAACTGCTGGAGAAGCCAGATCTCATCTAACCTTATGTTCAAGGCTCCACTGCTGACCTAACGACAGGATTTTACCAAATTTTTTTTCAGCTTGCAGAAATGAAAAAGCAAATGACACACAGAAGGCAGAGAACTTAGCAGAGGTATGGAAATGCTATGACAGAGAAAACCACCTTCTGTCTGTCAACATCAACAAAGAGGAGAGATCAGGCTGCATAACCTTCACTCGGTAGGCACTCTCAAGGGGATCAAAGTAATGCGATGTCCTTTATTCAGTTCCTGCTAAAGGAAACATGGGGCCTATGATAAAATAACTCAAACAAGCATGATCACATCACCCCTACTCTAATCGATCTTCATTGGCTGCCGATACAATCACGTATCCTTTACAAACTCTTACCCTCATTCACAAAAGCATCTCCAATGACCAACTCCATTGGATAAATCCCCCATGCCTTCCTCACACCTCTACCAGACCAACACGCACACCTCACCAAGGAACCCTCTCCATTCCGACCATCAAATCCACTGGACTCATCTCCACAATAAACAGAGCTTTCTCACTTGCTGGCCCCTCCCTGTGGAACTCCATGCCCGCTGACATACGCACGGAAACATCTACGCCCAAATTCAAAAAGAAACTTAAAACCTGGCTCTTTCTACAAGCCTACCCCTCACTATCCACTTCCCCCGCTCCCACACCCCCTGCGACCAATTGCTAAAAACCCTCCCTCCACTATGTCTCTTAAAAGCTTCAATTAGCAATCCTAAAACTTTCACCATCCCTTAACTATCCCGTCACTCTTGTACAGAAACCAACCTGACTTCACTTCTCCCCAAATCAATAAACTGCACTTCTGACCTTCCATACAATGTCACTTCCCCCACCCTAAAAGTCTACCATCTACACCTACCACTTCAACCTTCTTGTAAAAAATCTTGTACATAGACTACTACGTTACTTTATTTCGGTATTTAAACGTTTCTCCCCACCCCTTTTTTTTCTACCCCCAATTTTGATTTTTACTCACCCAGTCTCCTAATCCTTTTTATTTTAATTTATAGCTCCATTCATTACTGTTCACTATAAAGACCCCCATGCCTATTTGTTACCCTTGATTTCATTGTTTTATTTATTTATTTAAAATTTTTATATACCGGCATTCATGTTGCAAACACATCATGCCGGTTTACATATAACAGGGGTGTACAGTGAACAATTCAATAACCTATTTGTGTAGAAGGAAGCAGTTACAAATAACAAGGTAAAAGAACTGGGAGGAGAGAAGAAAAGGGAGAGAATAACATTAGGTATAGGTATTTACATTAGTAATAACATTTTTACATGTGGAAGTGGTAGAATCTGGCTGAATAGAATTAATCGGTGTCCGGGAAAGCTTTTTTAAACAGCCAGGTCTTAAGTCTCTTCCTGAAGGTTGGGAGGCTGGGCTCCTGTCTAAGGTCCGGTGGGATGGAGTTCCATAGAAGGGGGCCGGCTGTTGAAAAGGCCCGATCTCTCAAGGTAATGTGTTTGGTAGTTCTGGCTGGGGCACTTGAAGAGATCCTCTGAGTGTGTCTCTTGTTGGTCTGGAGGAGTTATAAATTTGGAATGGGAATTGTAAGTCGAGTGGGGTGTGTTGATGGATGGTTTTGTATATTATGGAAAGAGATTTGTAGAGGATTCTAAAGTGAACAGGCAACCAGTGGAGATCTTTTAGGATTGGAGATATATGGTCCCTCCTCCTGGAGTTTGTCAGTAATCTTGCCGCAGCGTTTTGTAACATCTGGAGGGGTCTAGTATAGGATGAAGGTAGGCCCAGAAGGATAGAGTTACAGTAATCGATCTTAGAAAAAATGATAGCTTGTAGAATGGTTCTGAAGTCCTGAGTGTGGAAGAGTGGTCTAATTCTTTTCAGAACTTGGAGTTTGTGGAAACAGTCCTTGGTGGTTCTGTTGATGTAAGCTTTAAGGTTCATCCGGTTATCAATTAATACTCCTAGATCTCTCACCTGTGTGGTAGTTGGGATAGTTGGAGGATTAGAGATGGCATTGTTATCTGGGGAGATGAGAAGCAGCTCTGTTTTAGAGGAGTTTAAAACTAGGTTTAGGTTAGCCAGGAGATGTTTAATTTCAAAGAGACAGTTTTCCCAGTGAACCAATGTTTTTGTGTAAGATTCTTTAATGGGTATCACGATCTGGATGTCGTCGGCGTAGAAGAAATGTTTGAGGTTAAGGTTGGAGAGGAGTTGGCAGATAGGTAAAAGATAAATGTTAAAGAGTGTAGGTGACAGTGAGGAGCCCTGAGGGACTCCTATGGATGCGTCCATTCGTGAAGATTCTTTGTTCTGTATCTTAACCTTGAAGCCTCTGTTGGAGAGAAAAGATTTAAACCATGAGAGAGCGGTGCCTGAGATACCTATAGAGGCCAGAATGGAAGTGAGAATGGAATGATTGACCGTATCAAAGGCGGCTGATAGGTCCAGTAGAATTAAGAGGAAGGATTGGCCTTTGTCAAGGCCCATTAATATGAAGTCAGACATGGAGATGAGGAGGGATTCTGTGTTCAGTGATTTGCGAAATCCGTATTGTGATTGGAATAGGATTTTGTTTTCTTCTAAGTATTCGGAGAGTTGAGTATTGACAACTTTTTCTAGAATCTTGGCTATGAATGGGAGATTGGCGATAGGACGGAAGTTGTTGGGGTCTTTAGGATCCAAGTTGGGTTTCTTGAGTAGAGGTTTGATGGAGGCCAATTTGAGGTCGTCAGGATATAGTCCTTGGGAGAGAGAGCAGTTTAAGATGTCCGACAATGTTTTAGCGATGGAGTCAGGGATGGCCAGGAGCAGTTTGGTGGGGATAGTATCCAAAGGATGGGAGGAAGGTTTCATTCTTCTTATAAGAGTTTGTGTCTCTAAGATAGAGATGGGTTCAAGTGTTTCCAGACCATTGTTGTTGAGGGATGATTGTTGAAGAGACTGGTAAAGAGCAGGGTCGGTGGGATTAGAAGGCAGATGAGTTAGAAGGCTGTTGACTTTGTTGTGAAAATGAAGAGCAAGTTCTTCAGCTTTGGGTTGTGCTAGGTCGTTGGGAATCTCCTGTGGGATGATATGGGTGAGATTGGAGACATAGGCGAAGAGGGCTTTTGCGTCGAAGATTAAGTGGTGAATCTTGGATGCATAGTAGTCCCTTTTGGATTTAGAGGTAGTTGACTTGTATTGATGGAGGGTGGCTTTGTAGATGGATCGTGTATTGGTGCTTGGGGATTTGCGCCAGTCGCTCTCTTTCTGTCTTAGATTTTGTTTTAGCTTTCTTAGTTCTTCCGTGAACCATGGTTGTCTTTTGGAGGCGTTTGGGAGTGATATTTTGGTTGCTAGCGGACATAGCTTGTCGGCTATGGAATCTGTGATGGCTTTCCAAGAGCGGAGAGCTGTGTTCGGGTTTGAGAGATCAATGGATGGAAGTTGAGAGGCTAGGTGGGAGCTGAGGTCTTCTGTAGAGCAGGATCTTCTGTATGGGAAAGATGGTGAGGGCCCTTTGGAGGTGGAGGGTTTATTCAATGAGAATGCGGTTGAGATAAGTGAGTGATCAGACCAAGGGACCTTCTTATTTTTGAGGCGTGACGAATGTTTGATGCCTGGGTTAATAAAGATGAGATCCAGCGTGTGGCCTGCTTTGTGTGTGGGTTTGGTAACTAATTGTTTGAAACCCAGGGCTGAGAGGGCTGAGAGAAAGGATTCACAGCTGGATGATGGGGTGGGGTTGTCCACATGCAGATTAAAATCTCCTAGGATAATTGCTGGAGCGTCCAGTTTGATGAGGGTTGTGATTTCCTCTACTAAGGGGGAGGGGTCTGTCTCAAGGAGGCCCGGAGGGGCGTAGACGAGTAGGATTTGTAGTTGTTCCGAGGTGAAGAGACCCATTTCTAGCTTAGAGTCTGAGTTGTATGGGTGCTGGATGAACCCGAGGTCTTTTTTTGAAGCAAATAGGAGTCCTCCTCCTCTTTTTTTCAGTCGGGGGATGGAGAAGATGTCGTAGTTTGATGTGGGAAGTTGGTTTATAATTGCTGTGTCCGTGGGTTTGAGCCGTGTTTCTGTTATAGCACATATATCTGGTTTGGTATCAAGGAGATAGTCGTTGAGGATTAGAGATTTCTTGGACAGAGATTGTGCATTGAATAGTGAAAGTGAGAATACAGTGAGGCCTAAGAGTTGGGTGATGGGTGTTATCAAAATTGGGGTGAATGATTTAAGGTTTCGGTGTAGCGCCTGTCGTTTGTGTTGTAGTATGAATGATCTGTTAGGTTTTCCTATTGCTGACAGGCTGTGTTGTAAAATAGGTATTGGGAAGGTGGGGAACATTTTAGTGTGTAGCGCTTGTGTTGTAGTGGTGCTGCGTTTGTGCTGTTGATGGACCGGGGGGAGAAGGCAGTCTTTGTGAGTCTTTTGCTTTAATGTAGAGTGCTGAGAGGTAGTTGTTTTGCTGTTGCTTGAGTGCTGTTTGCTGTTTGCTGAGAGGTAGTTGTTTTGCTGTTGCTTGGGTGCTGTTTGCTCAGGATGGTTGCTTGTTCAGGATGGTTGCTTGCTGAATGCTTGCAGGATGGTTGTTAGCTGACTGTTTGCAGGGTGGTTGTTAGCTGAGCACTTGTTGAATGCTTGCAGGATGGATGCTTGTTGAGAGCTTGCTGAGATGACACTGGCTGGGTGCAGTATGGTGCTTGCTGGGAGAGAGCTGGAAGAACGTGAAGCAAGATGGATGCTGGCTGAGTACTAGTGCAGCATTGGTGCGATGCTGCTAGGGGAAGTGAGGATCGAAAACGAAGGGGCAAAACAAAGGGGCAGGCCCCTTTGTCGCGCTCCTTCGGCGCGCGACGCTCGGCGCGTGGCGCCTAGCAGGGTCTGATTTAAAGCCCTGCCGGGCTCTCTCTGGTTGGCTGCCTTCTAGTTGAGGGCAGGCCTAGGCGCGTTTCGTTTTAGTTTTTCGTTCGCTCGCCGGAATCGGCCTCGGCGATCGCGGCTGGCGTCGGGGTCCCCCGGGTGGGGAGGCCGAACACTAACCTGACCTTCCCCCGGTGGGGCTCCGGCGCCGGTCGCGCAGGTCTTCGGTCGCCGCGTGGAGGAGGAAGAGAGAGATGGCGCCTAGCAGGGTAGGATTTAAAGCCCTGCCGGGCTCTCTCTGGTTGGCTGCCTTCTAGTTGAGGGCGGGCCTAGGCGCGTTTCTTTTTAGTTTTTCGTTCGCTCGCCGGAATCGGCCTCGGCGATCGCGGCTGGCGTCGGGGTCCCCCGGGTGGGGAGGCCGAACACTAACCTGACCTTCCCCCGGTGGGGCTCCGGCGCCGGTCGCGCAGGTCTTCGGTCGCCGCGTGGAGGAGGAAGAGAGAGATGGCGCCTAGCAGGGTAGGATTTAAAGCCCTGCCGGGCTCTCTCTGGTTGGCTGCCTTCTAGTTGAGGGCGGGCCTAGGCGCGTTTCTTTTTAGTTTTTCGTTCGCTCGCCGGAATCGGCCTCGGCGATCGCGGCTGGCGTCGGGGTCCCCCGGGTGGGGAGGCCGAACACTAACCTGACCTTCCCCCGGTGGGGCTCCGGCGCCGGTCGCGCAGGTCTTCGGTCGCCGCGTGGAGGAGGAAGAGAGAGATGGCGCCTAGCAGGGTAGGATTTAAAGCCCTGCCGGGCTCTCTCTGGTTGGCTGCCTTCTAGTTGAGGGCGGGCCTAGGCGCGTTTCTTTTTAGTTTTTCGTTCGCTCGCCGGAATCGGCCTCGGCGATCGCGGCTGGCGTCGGGGTCCCCCGGGTGGGGAGGCCGAACACTAACCTGACCTGAAGTTATTTGTAATTTATAAGTTTTTAAGTTATCTGTAAACCGATACGATGTGCAAACGGTTGTCGGTATATAAAATCTTTAAAATAAATAAATAAATAAATAAAATTCCATCACTGGTGCTTGAAAGGGTACAGTTTTTCCACTTAAGCCAAATCTGTGTCCTAGTGCGGCATCATGAGATTTCACTGCTATCAAACTTAAGAATGGGCTCAGACATGTGCACGAGGTGACAAAGTTAAGTTTTCAAGGGGATAAAGCCCATGTACTTCTAGAATAATTTAAGCATACGGCATAAGACATTTTTGTCCAGATGGCAAAGCTTTTCTTAGCATCTAAATAAATTCAATTTACCCCACTAGGCTAAGACTTCACATAACCTGAAAGAAATGCAGATAGAGGTTCAGAAACAACCCAAAGTGCATCGCAAACTCAGCAGCAAAGTGGCAGCCCAAAAACAGTGCTATTCTTGAGCCCAGGAGGGAGCAGATCATGTAGTAGTGCCTTATCCAGGAAATAAGGTATTTCATAAATGGTAAAAAAATAAATAAAAATGTTTGAATTAAATGTTTTAATCACACACCATGTTATACTGGCATTGCAATGCAAGTTCTGAAGTGCTATAGTTTCACATTAATATTTAAACCTGGAAGATTGAGCACTGAAGTATAATTATGTGACATTTATTACATTGATAGGAGGGTAATTTTCAAACAGACTTCACTGGATCGAATAGTGTTTTAACTACAGAAATGGCCCTTTAGAAAACTGCAAGACTGATGTATTTTTTACACACTTAGGGCCTGATTTAAAAAGCATTTACTCACTTCAAATTGGGATTCACACATGTAAATGCACTTTCCCCATGTAAGTAAGCTTTTGAAAATTGTTCCTGGGTGGACCAGAGACCTTGGATGCTTAGCCTATTCTACATGGGCTCCCCAGCTCAGGGTGGACGCATCCATGGTTAGGAAGGGGTGGGCGGGAAGAACCCTGCGTCATCTGCGTGATCCAGACCAAGCAAAAATATAAAAAAAAAAAACAAAAAACAACCCAGCAAAAATGCTGCAAAACTCCTAAAACGAGAAAAGGCAAGCGAGAGGAACTTCACCATGAGAAACTGGGCTCTGTGGTAAAGAAGAGACCAAAGGGACCCTGCGTGACTGCGTGGTATATTGTATGCTGGAGCATGCTCAGAGACTCGCAGTCAAAGTTCTAGAAACTATGATATAAGTTTTCTCAGCCAGGCTCCATCAGATGATGTCAACCATGTGTAAGGGCTGCCATGTTGCTTGCCTTCTGAGAATATGCAATTCTACATCATTAGCAAGATACATATCAGCTACAGTGACTCAAGCTTCTCTCTTTCCGAACAGTCTGCCATCTCTCCACCTATCCTTGCTAGCTGGTTACTCTAGGTGGTGTCCTAGATTGCAGCACTGGTGCCCTCTCTCATCTGTGCTCCAATGGAAGGGGGTCTCTCAGGTCACAGTAGTGGTAGCCTCTCTCCACAGCGGCTTGGCACAAGGAAGATGTAGTAGCAAGGAACAAATGTCACAAATTAAAAAAAAAAACAAAAAAAAAAAACTAAACATGGCTTTTTCAAAAAGCATTTATAACATAAGAAGAATTAACACCCAATATTAATTTATTTATTCCTCACTTTTTCTCTATCTCCTGTCTTTAAAAAAAAAACCAAAACAAACAAAAAAACATATTACTCCATCATTGTATTATCTCCTCTTCTACCTTCTTTAACAATGTAAAATTTTGTTATATGTAAACCGATGTGATGACTTTTGTTGAATGTCTGTATATAAAAAACAAACAAACAAATAAATAAATAATGGTGTCAGATTTTTCCCCACTCACTAACAGACCGATGCAATATTGGGCGCTCAGGTCAGCAAGCCGCGTAACATGCAGTTGGACGCGCTAGACTTACACTCGATGCAATATGGGGTTAGAGTGTCTAAAAACGCATATCCACTCGAGCACATAACTAACAGCGATCATCACATGCAAATTCTATGTAGATGAGGCTATTAGCTATTATCTTCCAATGCCAAAAATTGCCACACATCAAGGTGCCCATTTTAACAGGAGCAGACATTAAAAACATACCGCGCTCAAGGATTTTTTTTTTCCGTGAGCCCTTTCTGTGGTTCCCATTAGTATCATCACGATCCAGTAGAAGGAACCATAGAAAGCAGCATCCCCAAGTTCTGGCCCTATTGTCAGGTACTTATTAATTTATTCACTCCTTCACTTACTGCCGATTGGTCCATTCACTGTCACATGTCAGTGAAATAATCAATCCGCTTTCAGGAGGCTGTCCTGAAACAGGAATGGTCCTTTTCACTGAGAAGTGTCAGTGAAAAGGACCAATCAAGAACAGCCCTGCAGGGCGGGGTGGGGAGGGAGCTCTGGCTGGGCTGTTATGACACATAGCCACTTTCCTGGGCACCCAATGCAGAGCGCTAAGGATGCACAAATTATCCATTTCATGTCACTTTTAGCGTGACAGCTCATTTGCCCATTGCATCGAATGCCCAGGAGAGGTGAATGTGCATGCGTTCATAAAACGTGCGCCCAGTTTGAATGCACGTTTTTTTACGCAATATTGCATTGGCCTATAAGTCATAAAGGTTGCTCACATTCAGTACTCCCAAGGACTAGAGGGGATTATTTGTGAATATCCTGTTATAACCATGATACTGCAAGAAACAAATGCAAATATAATATTCTTTTATATTCCACATATACCTCCCAAAAGCTCCTCACTCCTCAAATGCTAGCCAAAAATGCCACACTTCACCTACTTCTAGCCCTTACTTCTAGGAGTAGTTGGTGTGGCATTTTTGGCTAGCATTTGAGATTTGCTTTCAGAGAGAGGCCTGTTCCCCCTCACTGAGTATTTTTTGGAGTAAAGTCCTTTCTAGGCACTGCCTGCTTTTTAAGTATCTACCTCAGATTCAGAACAGGGACTTTATTTAAGAAGTTTTTCTCTTTATTTATTTATTTTATTTATTTAAAAGTGTTTGTATACCGTCTTTACAAACAGTGTTTAATCAAAACGGTTTACATAACTAAATAAAACACAAATGTAAATAAAGATTTAAATTTAAAAGAACATAAAGATTATCAAATTATAAAAGCTCAAAATTACAAAAAAATATAATAAAAATAAAAATCTAAAACAATGAATAGTTTACATAATAAAAAAAATAAATCAATATATAATAATGTTGTGCCCTGTGTGATGGAGAAGTAGTTATGTTATTTAGTGTGTGATATATGGAAAGCAGTTTGAAATAAATGTGTTTTTAGGGATTTTTGTGAGTGGTTTCTGGAGTGCAGCCTATGTTCCTCTTGGAAATGGCCATCCCCTGAATCCAGAGGTCAGGACAGTGAAGATGTGCTTGGCTCCCTTCTAGGTCAAAGAGGGACCGCAATGGCGGTAACATAGTAAAGACAGCAGGAAAAAAACAAATGGTCCATCTAGTCTGCCCAGCAAGTTTCATAAGTAAGAACTTCCACTCCATGCAGGTTAACTCCAAGCCTTATGTTAAGGGTAGTAATATTTACAATCAGACCTGCTGCTTGAACACGCTTTGCTTTTGGTCTTGGCTGTAGAAGCTCTCCTGTGCTTTTCCCCCTCCGATGTCTGCACATCAGTACCCGGACTAATGGATTTATTGCATTAGTTTGTAACCCTACTGGGAAATCCTTTACAGACATCTCATTTTCATAATTGGTATGAACTGGGAATATATGGATGAAACTAGTGGTCTTTGTCCTTTCAAGCTCTAAAAAACAAACAAACCTTATTTTCTAGAGTTTTTATAAGCTAGACATTATTTCACTACCCTAAGCTCATCAACTTTGGACAGTATTAATTTGGGGAACTACAGAACATAAGAGAAAAATATATAATTTCTTACTGGTATTTAATAGGCAGAGAATTATGACAAAGCTTATTTGGAAAGACTTGCAACACAATAGACCGAATAACTAGGAGATAAGGTTGACAAAGAATGTTAAAGTTTGAACTTCCATATAAATTAACTATAAATACAAAGTTAAAGTTTAAGATATTGCATAGAACATATACAGTATAGCCAGAGTGAACTGTTTTAAGATGAGATTATTGGAGGATGATTTATATAACAGTTGTAAAATTAAAAGTTGCACATTAAGACATGCTTATAGATTGCCAAACTGAGGGAATTCTGCAGCTCAATATCACAACATGCGAGAAAAACATTGGGAAAAATTTTTGAGTGGTCAAGCTATTCAATATTATTATTATTTTTTTTTATATACCGACATACATCGGTTTACATTCAGGAACTATAGGCATTTCTCTATCCCCAGAGGGCTTACAATCTAAGTTTGTACCTGAGGCAATGGAGGGTAAAGTGACTTGCCAAAGGTCACAAGGAGCAACAGTGGGACTCAAACCCTGGTCTCCTGGTTTGTAGCCCACTGCTCTAACCACTAGGCTATTCCTCCTCCCTGATTACAAGGTAATACAGAAAATCTGAGTGGAATTATGAAAGGGATGAAAAGATTTTTCTTTGTATCAATGCTTTTAGCAAAGAAATGCATTCTTTCAGAGTGGATAGTAAGAAGCAATATACAAATATGAACTTACTCTATAGCAGTTAGAAAAAAGGAAAAGACATATAGAACTATGTAATATGTTTGATAATGTCAAAATATAGCTGAGTTACACTGTATAATATCAAAAGATAATGTACTACTGTGATGAGTGGAAGGATGAATGAGGAATGGATGATTATGAGTGTGTCTGAATGTGGTACAGAATTAGAAACTTGGGTAATTAAAAGTTAAAAAAAAAACCCCTCTAACCCATTAATTGTTCAAATTGTAATTTAATAGGAGCTAAACATTTATACATGTACATTTTTTACCGAAATATATATTCAGGTTGTGTACTATACCGACTCAGATCAGATTACTATTCTTAAAAAAAAATAAATCTTCAGCTGGCTACAAATAAATGAAAATCTGTGGTTCTCAATGGCCCTGAGAGAGTCTGGTTTCTGGATATCCACATGGAATATAGATAAGTGAATACAAGCTAATATTCAGGTTGATTTGCATATTTAGGTTACCCTGAAACCCCCCCCCCCCCCCCCAGATCTGTTCAGTGGCATCCAGCATAACATTTGGTGTGGCTGTAAGCTGAGCTACCACACAATGGCTACTAATCATTGAATAAGGACTGAAGAACGTATGAAAACACTACTATTTACATGCTTGCCGTTCCAGCACTTACTGAGCTAAACCAGATATGGCAAGTGCAGAATAACCTGATTTTACAATAGATTGCCATACATTTTTTAACAATCTTACATATAAACAAGGGAAAAAGGTGGCACAGAAATCATGTTAAACCACCACCATAAGAGGAATAAGCTAACCACATGAATAAACAGCAGCATTCATCCTGAAATTACATCTCTGCCACAGAAAGCGGAAAATGGCTGCACTGAAAAGCAGGTATCCTGGAAAAAACAGAAAAGGGAGAGGGACTAAAGAGACAGGAATGCCTCACAAAGCATGACTGATTAGCTTATTCTCTGCACGTACAGTGTTAGGCTGCTTTAACCAAACACCAAGTGCTACACAATATAGCCTTCCAAGTTCCTGCTGCAAGACACCATAAGCTGTGGAAAGGATACAGGCACAACACCCTTTCAAGCAACAGCAGATGGTGGCTCCCCCGTCACAGTTATTAAAATAGGTTCCCTGACAAAAAAAAAAAAACAAACGAACAAGGAATGGAAGTACGATAATGCTGCAAAGTGCACAAGGGCTATTTCTAAAGCCCTTACTCTCTTCTCCCCAAAGAGTTTCCCATTTCCTTTACAAGGAAAATAAAAAAGGAGGCTCCGTGGTAGAGGTGAAGGACGACAATATTCTTTAAATGGAAGTCCTACTGTCTGTGTGCTGTACAGTACTTCAGAAGTGCATACAGAAATAATCATTTTCATCCTGCACTATTTTTTTTTTTAATTCTTTACTATTCTCGTGAAATAATACTAGAACATCATGTTTACAAGGGTGAAAAATTAACTGACACTCACGGACTGATTTAGTACCTTACTCTTTTTTCAATGCCTCTAGTTCAGGTTCTTCCAAACAGAACTTCTGCACCTCTTTGCAGGTCAATAGATGGTACAACTACATCAGGCTTCCAAGACGACTGGGGTAACCCTGCACGGAGTGACCATGCTTAAGACCCAAACATCGGTGAGCATGAGAAGAACATCAACCTCGCTAACTTTGCTGGTTGTGTGGTCTTCAGAGGGACCTGGGTGGTGAATTAAAGTACTGATCTTATAAGAATCAAAGAGGAAGACAAGGCCTGAAATGGACCACCAGCAGAGGCGATGGAAGCCACCACTGCAACAGCATTTGGATAAGATTGGGAGAGATACAGAAGGAAGTGGTAGGAAAATAGGGTTGTGTGGAGAGAACTGTTGTAGATCTAAGTATGGGAATTTATATGCTTATCTAGCCAAAGTGAAAGAAAATCTCAAAGAAAAAAATCTCAAGGGGGTCAACAGGTCTTTATCTGTCATCATTTACTATGAGGGCAATTTTCAGCCACCCCCACCTCCATGGGGCTTTAAAGGCCCACAGATATCTTGACCCAACAAGTCTGCAAGTTCCCCTTTGAAAATTGGGTGTGTGGGGATCACAAATAAATAAGTATCCACAGAGTTTGCAGGTGTAAACTCCTACCAGAAAGCCCATGGGGGTTAAAACAAAACTCCCTGCACATACATTTCTGGGACTGCCCCAGTGCCTCGGAGGAGAGGGGGGGGGGGGGGGAGATTTGAAAGGGGCTTTCTGCGTGTAAACACTTGTTTATCTGCAACAAAACCCTCTGAAAAACTGCCCCCAAGTTATTATAATACTAGGTACATATGTTTGCAGCATGAGAAAAATAAGCCACTGCCAAATAACTTCAGACATTCAGTCATTCATGTTGCTCAGAAACTAGCAAAATAGAGAACTTAATGATTACAGGACTGCATAATGACATTTGTATCTCCCTTCAGCCTCTGGTAAGGCTTACTAAAAAAAGCAACAAAGACTCGCCAGCACTTTAAACGACAAACATAGGCTGGCGGGGAGGAGGGAGTTGTGTGGTCTGTTCAGCCAAAAACTTAGCTAGGTACTCTCTTTGCCATATTTAGATTGGATCTCAAGATTTTCTGCTTGAGTCTCAAAGACTTCCACAATTCACCCTTGTAGTCACATATGGGTCCTCTAGTCACATCCAGCACACTCCCTCATTGCCTGACTGATGAATAAGATGACAGCTGTGGGACCTGCCACATGCATCATTTGAGAGCCAAGGATGCCCCCTTTTCTTAACAGATGCTCTAGGGAGAGCATTAAGACACATTAAGTACACTGGAGAATCTGCCTACTTATACTCGTAAGTACTTTTCTATTTTAAAGCTTAATCTTAGACTGTAATTGTGTGGGGGAGGGATAAGGAGGAAGATGAAGGGGGTTAGATATAGCAAAATTGCTTACCTTGTAATAGGTGTTATCCCAGGACAGCAGGATGTAGTCCTCACATATGGGTGACATCGATAATGGAGCCCTATACGGAAAAACTTCTGTCAAAGTTTCTATAAACTTTTGACTGGCACACAGAGCCCACTAAGCATGCCCAGCATGCCATGATATTCTCAGCCCAGGGGTCTCTCTTCAGTCGCTTTTGTAGCAATCAGCATTAGCCAAAAATAAAATAAGAAAACGCAACGGACCCAACTCCGCGGGGTGGCGGGTGGGTTTCATGAGGACTACATCCTGCTGTCCTGGGATAACACCTATTACAAGGTAAGCAATTTTGCTTTATCCCAGGACAAGCAGGATGCTAGTCCTCACATATGGGTGAATAGCAAGCTAGAGGCCGAGTCATTTTGAAGTGAAGCAACAGTGAAGTATTGTTGTTGAAATGAATCAGCCGAAGATCACAGCAGATTGGATGTAGAAGGAGTTGGGATTAAACTGAAAACAGATTTTTAAAGACATTGTCCATAGGCTGAATCTTGTCGTCCTTCTTTATCCAGACAGTAATGAGCTGCAAAGGTGTGAAGAGAACTCCATGTTGCTGCTTTACATATGTCAAGAATTGGCACTGAACAAGAGTGTGCTACTGAGGTTGACATTGCTCTTACTGAATGTGCCTTTACTCGTCCTTGGAGAGGAAGGCCTGCTTTTTCATAGCAAAACTGTATGCAATCTGCTAGCCAATTGGATAGAGTATGTTTACCCGGTTTATTTGGGTCATAAGAAATAAAATGTTGCCTGGACTTCCTGTGGACTGCAGTGCGGTTTAAGTAAAAAGATAATGCGCGTTTACAGTCCAAGGTTTGTAAGGTCCTCTCCCCTTGGTGAGAATGTGGCCTTGGAAAGAAGGTGGGTAAAACTATGGATTGGTTCAAGTGGAATTCCGTAACTACTTTGGGAAGGAATTTTGGATGTGTATGGAGAACCATTCTGTCATGTAGGAACTTCGTATAAGGTGCGTACGTGACACGTGCTTGTAACTCACTAACCCTTCTAGCCGAGGTAATGGCTATGAAGAAGATAGTCTTCCATGTGAGAAATTTAAGATCACAGGAATCTATGGGTTCGAATGGAGAACACATAAGCCTTGTTAAGACCAGATTCAGGTCCCATTCTGTGACTGAAGGCCGAATTGGTGGCTTAAGTTGAGTTAAACCTCTCATAAACCTACTGATGAGAGGTTGTGTTGATATTGTGCATCTCCCATCTTGTTATGGTAAGCAGAGATTGCACTTAAGTGTACCCATACAGATGAAGTCTGGAGACCAGATTCTGAAAGATGGTATAAATAGTTTAGAAGAGAAGTTGTGGAGCAAGTGAAAGGATCAGTATTGTTTTGTTTGCACCACAAGGTGAATAGTTTCCATTTGGAAGCACTTGGGATACATCAGCTGAAAGATTGAAGGGTTGCAGGATCAAGCTTTCAACATCCATGCTGTCAGGGATAGGGATTGGAGGTTAGGATGATGCAACTGGCCCTGATCCTGAGTTATGAGAGTGGGAGTTATCCCTAGGCGAATTGGTTCTTTGATCGAGAGATCTAGAAGTATGGGAAACCAAACTTGTCGAGGCCAATACGGGGCTATGAGTATCATGGACCCCTTGTCTTGTCGTAGCTTCACCAGAGTTTTGGTTATAAGCGGTATCGGGGGCTATGCGTATAGTGTTTGGGTAATTGCCAGGTTCTTGTGGCCTGGTTTTTGGCCTCTGTTGGAAACAGGATGCTGGGCTTGATGGACCCTTGGTCTGTCCCAGCATGGCAATTTCTTATGTTCTTATGGCCTGAGTTCCAGTGGTGAGCAAAGGCGTCCCTGGATAAGTGGTTTGTCTGCTTGAACAGGGAACAGTAACTGCTCACTTTGTAATTCAGTTGTGATGCAAAGAGGTCTATTGTTGATTGGCCCCAACGATGAAATATTTTGGTCACCACTTCTGGATCCAGAGACCATTCGTGAGGCTGGAAATGACGGCTGAGGCGATCCGCCACTACATTGTGAATGCCTGCCAGATAAGTGGCCCGTAGAAACATTGAGTGTGCTAAGGCTCAGTCCCAAATCTGTGCAGCTTATTGACAAAGGAGATACGAGCCCGTACCTCCTTGTTTGTTGATGTACCACATGGCTACTGTGTTGTCCGTTTGGATTAAAACAGTCTTGTATGACAGGCAGTCCTTGAACGCATGCAGCGCATAATGTATAGCTCGAAGCTCTAGGAAGTTTATCTGAAATGTAGCTTCGAGGTGTGTCCAAGTACCTTGAGTTTGCAGATGACCAATGTGTGCTCCCCAGCCCAAGGTGGGCTGGGGAGCAGCTGTATAGTAAAGTTGTGTTTAAAAAAGGATTGGATAAGTTCTTGGAGGAGAAGTCCATTACCTGCTATTAAGTTCACTTAGAGAATAGCCACTGCCATTAGCAATGGTTACATGGAATAGACTTAGTTTTTGGGTACTTGCCATGTTCTTGTGGCCTGGATTGGCCACTGTTGGAAACAGGATGCTGGACTTGATGGACCCTTGGTCTGACCCGGTATGGCATTTTCTTATGTTCTTAAGTTAGTCATTTGCACAACCGGCTGCTGGAAAGGCAGGCCTTTGAGTAAATTGTCCATGGTTGTCCACCAGAGGAGTTAGGAACGCAGTTATTTGAATTGGAGAAGACAGTGGCTGAATGGCTTGTATCCATTGTGTTTTGAGAGACCATTGCATGAGCCTCATGGCTAATCGGGCCATGGGAGTGACGTGAACTGTAGAGGCCATATGACAGAGAAGAATAAGGCACTGATGAGCCATTACTTGTGACTGAGCACGTAGGGCATTTGCTAAGGAAACGAGTGTGTGTGTGCAAGGTCTCATGCAAGAAAAGCTTTTGCTGTCATGGTGTTTAATTCTGCTCCGATGAATTGTAACAGGTGAGATGGTGTGAAGTGGGATTTCTGGTAGTTGATGAGAAATCCCAAGGAATGGAGTAGATTGATTGTGAGCTTGAGAGAGTTGAGAGCTCCTTCTTTCGTTTGGCTCTTGATGAGCCAATCGTTGAGATAAGGAAACACGTGCACTCCTTGCTTGTGTAAGTGGGCCACTGCCACTGCTAGACACTTTGTGAATTCGTGGGGTGCTGAGGCAAGGCCGAATGGAAGCACCCTGTACTGGAAATGTTGAGTTCCTACTAGGAATCGTAGATACTTGCGATGAGGAGGGAATATGGGAATGTGAGCGTAAGAGTCTTGAAGATCCAGAGAACAGAGCCAATCTCCTTTTTGAAGTAGAGGTAACATTGTGCCTAATGATACCATCCTGAATTTCTCCTTTAAGAATTTGTTGAGATTTCTGAGGTCTAGGATGGGACGTAGGCCTCATGTTTTCTTTGGAATGAGGAAATAATGGGAATAGAATCCTCTGCCCTGCTGAGGTCGGGGAACTGGTTCCACGGCCCTGGCTCTCAGAAGGGTGGATAATTCTGTTTGTAAGAGTGTGGACTGATTATTTATTGTCCAAGACAAAGTGGGTGGACTGTCGCTTGGTACAGTGAGAAAGTCCAAGTGGTACCCTTGAGTTGTGATGGAGAGTACCCATTGGTCTGTGGTAATGGGATTCCAATTGTGTTGAAAGAAAGCAATCCAACCTCCTACCGGTAAGCTTTGAATTGGATTGGAGGAGAGGCTGCTGTTCTCTGGTAGTGTCTCAAAACCCCGAAGTAGATCCCGTTTGAGGAGGGGGTTGAGGTCTGGCTGTTCTTGGCTGCCTAGACGAGCATCCACGTGTAGAAGGTGGATAGTAACGCCTTGGTCTATAATATGGGCGTTTGGAATCCTTTCTTGGGATTCTTCTGGATGATGGTTGACACTCTTGAGGTATCGAAGATAGCTGTTTTAGAGTTTCTGAATGTTCCTTTAACAAGGAAACTGCTTCCTTCACCTTATCCCCGAAGAGGTTGTCTCCGAGACAAGGGAAATCAGCTAGTTTCTCCTGTATCTCAGGCCTCAAAATCTGAGGCCTTGAGCCATGCCCATCTTAGAGCACTGATACCCGTTGCCAATAGTCGAGATGCTGTTTCAAAACTATCGTACGCTGCACGAACCTCGTGTTTACCAGCTTCTAAATCTTTGTGAATTATGTTGGAAAAAGGTTCTTGAAGCTGGTCAGGGAGTGATCTCCTGCATTTGTTTCCATAAATTGCGTTGGTATTGTGTCATGAATAGCTGGTAGGCAGCAATCCTGGAGAACAGCATAGATCCTTGAAACATTTTCTTTCCTAGATTATCTAGGAATCTGTTATCCCTTCCTGGTAGAATTGAAGAATGTGTCTTTAATTTCTTGGCCTTCTTTTGTGCCGACTCAACTACCACTGATTGATGAGGCAGTTAAGCCTTCTGGAAACCTGGGATGTGTTGAACCAGGTATGTTGCATCAGTCCTTTTGTTAATAGGAGGAATTGATCCAGGATGTTTCCATAGTCTATACATCAGCTCCTGAAGAACTTCGTGGACTGGTATGGCTAAGACCTCCTTCGGTGGGTCCACAAACTGTAACACTTCTAGTGTTTTTTGTCTGACATCTTCTTCTGACTGTAGCTGGAACGGAATGGTATCTGCCATTTCCTTTATGAAATTAGAAAGAGACAGATCCTCTGGAGGGGATTTTCTATGTTCCTCCGGGGGAGAAGGCTCCGAGAGGACTTCTTCGTCTGTGGAGACATCGGTATCTGTGTCCGTCCAAGTGCCAGGTGTATGAGTTGTTTTGGCTTTTGAAGGTATCGATGGAAACAGTGGAGATTTTGAGGGAATCAGGTGGGGAATCCCAGACGGACCCGGAATGGGATCAGGAATCGGTAATTCCGGAAGAACAACTGGTGTCCTCTGTGGCAACGGTGCTTCCTGAGGTTTTAGAGGAAGAGCATCAATCAGAGCATCCAATTTTGCTAGAATAGGTGCCAAAATGGATAAATCAGGTGCTGGCATCGGAGGAATTTCTGGTGGAACCGATATTGGCATCGTAATCGGTACCAATGGCTTCGGTGACGTGATGGTATTGGTAACAGCATCGAAGAAGTCTCCGATGGAGCCAGGAACGGCATCGGTATCGGCGTCGATGGAAGAATTGGAGCCATCTGTGGCGATGTCAATGGCGCTGGCCTCGAAGGTTGAGCTGGTCCTGGTATGGCATCGAGGAGCGCATTCCTGACTGCCTGGCGGATATATCCGTCCAGTTCCGCCCGCATAGCTGTGAAACCAGAGCAGCTATGGGGGGAGGCAGCGATAGCGATTCCAATTCCTCCACAGAGCCCTGGGGAGGAACGGTTCCCAATACCGATATCGGTGGGGATCGCTGTGGAGTCGAAGGCCTCATAGAAACCTCTTCCGTCCGAGGTTTCTTAGATGGAGATCCGGAATCTTTCGATGGTTGACCGGTTACCGGATCGATGCTGGAACCGTGAGGCCTTCGATGACAATGCCGATGCTTCTCTTTACCTTTTTCGGTGCCCGATGCCGATTTCATCGAAGAAGCTGAGGGGGACGATGAGGATCTATCTCCCGCTTCATCCAGAACTCATTTTTTAAGGACTACTTTATGAATCGCTCCCGCCGGAGATGATTGTGTAGACGTTGATGTTGAAGGGAGCAACTGAAGGCGAAATAGTTGCTCCATTTTCTCCATTCGGAGTCGTTGTCCTTTTGGTGTCATCTCGGCGCACTTTTGGCAGGATTGGACATCGTGGTCCCCGCCAAGACAGAGCACACACTCTAAGTGTGGGTCTGTGATGGACATAGTTCTGCAACAATTAGGGCATTTTTTGAAGCCCTTAGCCATGATTAGTCGGACAGCCGTCGACGACCAGGCTAAGAAAGACGGAACAGACGGCAAAAAGAAAAAACTTACCGTGATGGAATTTATGGGAGACCCTTGCGGAAAGAAGTTTTTCTAAGCTTTTTTTTTTTTTTTATGAGGTATGGTAAATTTACCACACAGGACTCCAAATTAACCACGAGGCTAATGGCTCCGCGGAAAAAAGAAGACTGAAGGGAAACCCCTGTGGCTGAGAATATCATGGCATGCTGAGCATGCTCAGTGGGCACACTGTGCCAGTCAAAAGTTTATAGAAACTTTGACAGAAGTTTTTCCGTATAGGGCTCCATTATCGATGTCACCCATATGTGAGGACTAGCATCCTGCTTGCCCTGGGATAATGTTGATGAGTCCTATCTGTGCATAGTTGTATTGGTTATTTATGATTAGGGGTTACAATTTTATAATTTATATTTAAATCTGAAATATTTCTATACGCTGTCCTGTTTTTTTTCAGATCAAAGAGAACAAAACCTTTGCTGATGGGGAAGTAGGGAATGTGGCCAGGACTCATCAACACAGTGTGTCCCAGTAACTTATGTGCCAAGGCTGCAACATCAGCATGTGATCGGCAACAGGATAGCAAGTTTAGCTTGCCTGCTGTATCAAAGGGTTGCATGCTGTCCGTTTTATACATACAAGTTCGGTCAAGCACAATCAATCACAGATATCGTCCTTCGAACTGCATTCCATGATGCATGATAAAATTTGTGGCTCTCCAACTGGCATTACTATGGGAGTTTCTTTCTGCCACTATGCTGTGAGCACTGACTACTTACAGACCTGGCAAGCTTAAGATGTTGCAAAAACAAAATTTAAAAAAAACACACATACAATCTTATATATGTACCTCTGGAAGCCAATTCTTGTTGTCTAGTCAATAACTCGTTCAGTTATAGGATACTAAAACTGGAATAACTGCCAACATCCTTTCATTCTGAGAACAAACTAAAAAAGAATAATAAAAAAAGAATAAGGTGTCTTTCCTTTGAGAGTGGAGGCCCATTTGATATATTCAGCAAAAGGGAGAGAAGCTATTAATAATCATAGATATAACTTCTCTCATTGATGAGGTAAAAGCATTATTGTAAAAAGAAATTGTCAAATCTTCTGGGAAGCAGAAAAACAATATTCAGCTGGAATGTTGAAAGAGTCATTTGTTCTTCCTATTCTGTACGTGTGGAACATGAATTGTTTTCCTCCTGTAATTTTCATGTGGTAATGTCAGCTACTCCAGAAGACAGGATCAGTGTTTGATTATGCCTATGATATATTACTGAGTATTTATACATTTTTGTTTTTATTAGTTATAAATGTATTCTCTTAAAAACTGAGCTGATATACTGAAGGAGGCCTAGGAGGATGTGATATTTATATCTTGAGGACATTTTGATCTTTTAATGAATTAATCTTTAATAACCAGTATATTTGTGCCCTTCTGTATTCAGGTAACAAATATTATAGATCAACAAAATGAAAAAAAGTTACAGCTGTAGGTAATGTGCTCAAAGATGTCCATATTCAAAGGAGTTTGACCAGATAACTTGAGTTAGCCAGCCAAACTCCAATGTTTAAGTACCCGTTTCGAGTAAACCAGATAAATTTTATTCGGCCAAGTCATTAACCAGATACAATTTATCTGGCTATAAATGACATTCTGGAGCAGAATTAACTTATCTGGATAACTTACTTGACTAACTCCAATATGTAGAGTTAGCCAATTAAGTTATTTGACTAAGGCTGTATGTGCCTGAGAGCTGTAAGTTGTCCATTTTGAAGAAGTTCTTGGCTCTGGAAGCAGATGCACTGGAAACACCCGTCCTCAAGATCGTACAACAGTTTGGTCAATGGAGGTCTGAAACATAACCTATTATTAAAATCATCCGTTATACCTGAAGATTGGAAGGTGGCCTATGTAACCCCGATATGGCTCCAGGGGTGATCCGGGAAACTATAGACCTGTGAACCTGATTTCAGTGCCGGGAAAAATCGTGGAAAATGTTATAAAGAATAAAATCACAAAACATTTAGACAAGCATGGTTTAATGGGACATAGATTTACCCAAGGGAAGACTTGCTTCACAAATTTTGTATTTTTTTGTGAAGGGGTGAATAAACATGTGAACAAAGGTGAACCAGAAGATGTGGTGAATTTGGATTTTCAAAAGGCATTTGACAAAATCCCTCATGAAAGGCTTCTAAGAAAACTAAAAAGTTATGGGATAGGAGGCAATGTCCTTTTGTGGATTACAAACTGGTTAAAAGGAAACAGTAAGATTAAATGGTCTGTTTTCACAGTAGAAAAAAAGGTAAAAAGTAGAGTGCATCGGGGATCTATACTATATTTATAGACAATCTGGAAAGGAGTATGATGAGTGAGGTGATCAAATTTGCAGACAACACAAAATTATGCAGAGTAGTTAAATCTCAAGTGGATTGTGATAAATTGTAGGAGGATCATATGAAATTGGAAAACTGGGCTTCCAAATGGCAGATGAAATTTAATGTGGACAAGTGCAAGGTGATGCATATAGGAAAAAACATCCCTTGCTGTAGTTACAAAATGTTAGGTTCTATATTAGGAGTTATCATCCAGGAAAGAAATCTAGGCGTTATACTTGATAATACATTGAAATCGTCAGTTCAGTGTGCTTTGGCTGTCAAAAAAGCAAACAATAGTAAGAATTATTAGGAAGGGAATGGCAAATAAAACGGTGGATATCATAATGCCTCTATCGCCCCATGGTGAGAATGCACCATGAATACTGTGTGCAATTCTGATCCCCACATCTCAAAAAAGATATAGTTGCACTGGACAAGGTACAGAGAAAGGTGACCAAAATGATAAGGGGCTTGGAATTGCTCCCCTATGAGGAAAGGCTAAAGAGATTAGGGCTGTTCAGTTTGGAGAAGAGACGACTGAGGAGGGATATATGATAGAGGTCTACAAAATCATGGAAGGACTTGAACAGGTTATTATAAAATCGATTATTTACTCTCAGGTAATAGAAGGACTAGGGAGCACTTCATAAAGTTAGGAAGTTGTTCATTTAAAACAGAAATTTTTTTTTCACTCAGCTCATAGTTAAGCTCTGGAATTCATTGCCAGAGGATGTGTTATGGCAATTAGTGTAACTGGGTTTAAAAAAGGTTTGTATAAGTTCCAAGAGGAAAAATCCATAAACTGCTATTAATCAAAAAGAAACAATAGCTTGAGATTTATTTAATGTGTGGGCACATACACGTGGCCCACGGATTTTCCACCACATGCGCACTGGCGCACACATGGTAGAAAATCGGCAGGTCCATGTGAGCGTGCTGGGAAGCTCGCGCACATGTGGAAAATCTACCCATTAGAGAATAGCCACTGCTATTATAGCATCAGTAACATTGGATCTACTTAGTGTTTGGGTACTTGCCAGGTACTTGTAGCTGGGATTGGCCTCTTTGGAAACAGGATGCTGGGCTTGATGGACCCTTGGTCTAACTCAGGGTGGCATCTTATGTTCTTATAATAATGGATGTATCATCACTGAGGCCTCAGTGGAGTTACATCAGAGTCTCACCAATTTCCAGTCTTTTAGTGAACAGATAGGGATATAGGCCAACTGATATTACAGCATCTCATTAATATGTTTTATTCTGTTAAAGAGATGGGAGGATGTTTCAGCACTATATTATTTCTTGCTTAGCTGGGGATTTTAGTTTCTCCTCGTTCCTTAGGTGAAGATCTTACAAGGTCTTTCGTGATAAAGAAATGGATGTCAGGATGGTTCTGGGCAAATGGAAAGGGGAAGGAATATGAGGGGACCCATAACATGATTTATTAGTTGAACTTCAAGTACCAAATGTTGAATGCGTTAACAATTTTGAGGTTTTGTTGTTCCACTGTGCTTTTACCCTGGCTTTTTTCAGAGCCTTCCTCCAGGTTTTCACTGGAGCAGTCTGGCATTCCGAGAAAGGGTGTATTTCTTTCTCAGAATCAAGTCCAGATTAAGATTTGCAGGTCTAAAATCGACAAGCACAGAACAGGAGTCCATGTAGTGCTTAGTAGGATAAAGGGTTTCTCATCTTGCCCAATACTTGGCCTAATGATAGGGCTTCCCAAACCCCACAGCCAATCGGGTTTTCAGGATATCCACAATGAATATTCATTACATAAAATTTGCATACCATGAAGTCTCAGTATATACAAATTTCTCTCATGTATATTCATTGCAATTATCCTGAAAACCCAACTAGCTGTGGGGTCCCCAGGACAGGTTTGGAAAGCCCTGCCTTTGAGATACCTCAAGGTTAGACCAAAAGGTGGTCACACTTTGTTCCTGCATGGGAATGCAAGTCATTCATCGCAGAATTGTTCTACTTCTTTGCCTAGGAATCCTTGAAAACGGATACCACCTGGAACCACTGATCCAGTACTACAGGCTTAAGAATTTTCTGCTTAGAGATATTCTTGCCTTAGAATCTCGATATGGCAAGGCTTCTAGTAATCTGTCCATTTCTGAAGAAAATGCATTAATATCTTTGAAAAATGATCATAGCATCATCATTAAATCAGCAGATAAGGGCGGTACAATAGTCACTCAATATATCTATGTTTGAGTAATTTAGAAACAATTGACTTTCAAATTATAAAAGATTGAGCTTGGATCCTATTAAGGGGCTACAAAGCAATGTATTGAATTGTGAAGAAAGTACTGAACATTGTTTTTTTTAACCAAGCAGGAAAAATCTTTTTTGAATAAGGAACATCCCAGTTTACCCACTATTTGTACTTTATGCTAAGATTCACGAAAGATTGCACACACTTCTACAAAGACCAATCATCTCAACTAATGATTCAATATTGGAGCCACTTTCTATATGGTGTGAATGCTTTTTAAAAAAATTGTGTGAGTATCAAATCACTTCTTATGTGAGGGATACTAATTTTCTGAATTTTTTTAGGGTTGTGGAGAAAATGCAAATTATCTTTTTTGGCCACTCTTGATGTCCAGTAATTGCATTCTTGTATTCCTCAAGATGAAGGATTACCTGTATCGAGAATTTTTTTTTTTTTTAATGTAGAAGAGCTAGACCATATACTGTCACATTGAGCTGAATTCTACAACTGTTTTCAATAGCCCTTAGGACGTTTTCTTTTTTTGAACTTTATAATCTTTTCTTGGCATACAAAGTACGTAAAGCAGTAGGACAGAAGAATTCACAACCTCACCTTTCATAGAATATTATAGCAAATATTACTTTGATTGCATGAACACATTTGCATAAATATAGAGAATTACGAATGCAAATAGCAATGATATACGGTAAACTCATATCAAACTTAGATGAGGGCATTCACAGAAGTGGAAGCAACAGTCCTGGGTGTAGATTCAGCTTGTAACACTGTAGTATCGGTGGAATATCCCCCATGTATATTTACATTGTTTATTTTTTATCACATATCAGAGACATTCAATATCAGCTACTTCATATACCTGGGCTTGCTAAACTGGGATTCCATTTCCAAAAGGTGGCAATCATCATACAGGCAGCTAACAAGAATTAACCTACTAATCTTCTATAAATGCAGGGAACAAGAGACCTGTCCCACCTACCCAACAAGCCAGTAAGGGGTGCAATGTAAACAGGGAGGTCTAGGATATCTGCAATATCCTGGGTTACCCGTCTCCAAAAGTGTCTCACTCCTGGGCAATACCATCTCATATGTATATAGGTTTCCATCTCACTGCACCCTCTTCAAAATGATCTAGGGAACATTTTGAAATAAAAGACTGGAGTACAATATTTCTGTGCAGTAACTGTAAAATTAATTCAGTTCACCATATGCACAGGGAGCTACGAGTCACAGTCCAAATAAGCTTACACTTTTTGACATCTAATGTTATACCCAAATCTACATTTCATCTGTATCAGCGATGCTGAAGTTTCAGTGCCATATTTACCTAACAAGATCCCCCAATAAATGGCAGTGATATCTTTGACAGATGCCTCTGGGTCCCCCAAGAAGCTCTCCATGTCGTTTATTGGCCTTAAGGGGAGCCTCCAAGTCCACAATATTGAATTGAATTGCAAGTAGTTGGCATGAGTGTGCACTGAAATATCAAACTCCTGAACAAACAAATCAAATGTTCAGAACATACCATCTTACCATAACTGGGCGAAGCAAAAAAAGACCACAGTCCTTCCAAGCCCGAAAAGCCGGGGAAAAAGTATATCCTGAAACATTAGAATTACCACAGATGAAGGCTAAAGGCTGTAAATTTTCTCCATCCAATCCCATGAATTCCATTACCCAACTCCATATCTGTAATGTGTGTGCTAGAAAAGTACTGGCCCTATGCCCGTTGCTGGATCCGAGATTTAGGGGAAACAAAAAGCAGCTTGATGTCATGTAAGTGTAACCATGACACATCATTATGCCGAAACCATGTTTTTAGACAAACTAAGCAAGATGCCAAGTAACAAATTTTGAGGTTAGGGAGTGCCTTACCCCCTCTTGTTTCTTGGGGAGCTAGAACTGACGAAGTCCTATATGAGCTGGTTTATTCTGCCATATAAACTTGGACATTAGACAGTGTAAATTATCAAAGACTAGACTAGGAATATTGCATGGCAAGTGTTGAAATGAGTATAATAATTTAGGAAACACGTTCATTTTTAACAAGTTTATCCAGCCCACCCAAGAACATGGCAAATCTTCCCAGGCCTGTAAATCTTGTCTAATTTTTACAAGGTCGTCATCAAAATTTCTGGAATAAAGAACATTAAAGTCTCTGGGGATGTTAATCCCCAGGTATTTGAAGTCATCTCGGACTATCTTAAAGGCCAACATACATTCAGGTGTCTTTTCCATGGCCAGCTGCACACATCTCTCCAATTCCTCCTCAAAGATTGCTGATGCCAACACCGACTGGGAGACGAAAGGAGTGACTACGTCCTCTTCGGAACCAAGAAGAGGATCGGTAGTAGATACAAAGACCAGTGGAGACTGTTGCAAACCCTCAGCAGTCCGAGGATGAGCACTCCTTACCAGGAGATCGCTTTTGGGGTTCTCAGCATGCGCTAGATCATCCCTGTGCTCGGGACAGACATCAATGTTTCTTCAGCTTTCCGTAATGTTAGGCATCGGTCTTCCCCTATGCCTTGGATAAAGAGGACGAACCCAAGGCTGCCTTAGACAGAGATGATGGGTGATGGCCTATCCCTGGAGTCCCTGCCGACCATCAACACTGAGAGAGCCAATAGCCCCCCCATTCCCGATACCAATGACTCCACTTACATTGTTACGGCTCCGTGGTCCTTCATTGTCGATGCTGATGGATCAGTTTTCTGGCGCCCAATCAGACATTCCATCAAATCCAATGTCCTTTAGAGTTCGTTACCGCACATTTGTGGCAACCCCTGGATGTAATGCAATGCCCCAAAGCAGAGGACCTATCTATCATGGGAATCCATGATAGACTTAGTCCTCCTGCACCTGGGGCACCGCTGGAGGCCAGATGACATGGCATCACGAAAGAAAAGGAACACAAACTAAAATCTGATGACAGGAGATAGCCAACAGCCAGCAGGCATTGACAGCACCACTGCCCAGAAGGGAAGAGATTGCAAAAAAAAAAAAAAAAATGCTTGAAAAACCTATCCAGGGAGACTATATTAGAATATTAGAAAGATTGTGGCACCTTGCTTCGAATATGGAATAGAGAAAAAGACAATGGGAAATTGCAAAAATAGAAAAATGCCCAAAATCCCACTAACAGTGACTACTTGGCTCCATGGAAAAAGAAAGACTGAAGGGATCCCACTTGGATGTGTGGTATAATGCATGCCGTGGGCATGCTCAATGAGGCTCAGTTAAAGTTCTAGAAACTTTGACATAAGTTTTCCATGCCAGGCTCCATCGGATGATGTCACCCATCTGCGAGAACTGCCATCCTGCTTGCTGTCCTCTGAAAACAACTTCAACAAGGAAGAATTTTCTAACCAAAAACATAAAATCCCTCTGGCAGCTTGCTTCATAGTTTCTCCGAGTCTGTGTCTTCCCTGCAGAAACTGAGCATCAGCTCATGCTGACTCATGTGGTATCAGAGTGCAATCTGCTGCTCTTGCTGCCAAATTCAGTTTAATTTAAATTCTGATTTATATTCAACCTTCTGTGAAGGTCAGATATTTTAAAGTGGATTACATTCAGGTATGTTAACGTATTTTCTTGTCCCCAGAGGGCTTACGATCTAAGAGTCCTATTTACTAAAGCTATTCTCTGATTATGGGGGGGAAAAAAAGCAGCTTAGCAAATCAGGCCTTAAGTTTGTACCTGAGCAAGACCCTTCCCCCTCCATTGCCTCAAGGTCATAAGGAATGTCAGTGAGATTTGAACCCTGGCTTCCCTGTTTCACAGCCTGCTACTCTTACCACTAGGTTACTGCTTAATAGTTATATTAACTGTTTGAACTGGCAATTAGTTCCAGGCACTATTCTTCTACCCTACCATACCTCTAGGTTTCTCTAACTCCCCACCCCCATAAACACCTCCAGCCATTGCTCCTCTGGCCTCCTTCACCTTCAGTAACCAGTAATCACTCCTCTACTCCCTTTCTTCACTTCATTCAGCTTTGGTTCTTTCCTTGGCTCCTAACAAATGCTATTACCACTCTGCTTCAGGCCCCCCCACCTCATCCTTTTATCTGCAATATCCATCATGTCAACCCTTATCACTCCTCAGGTTTTCCAGGCAAGCCTCTTACCCCACCCCTCTGCGTTCCTTAGCTGAGGACTCTTCCCCTGAGCCAGCTCCTGCTGCATGCTTCATACTGATTCCAATTCTCTTTTCCTTCAGGTGGCTTCGCCAGTGGATCCAAAACTGACATGCTTCAAAACTCCCCACAGCAGGGTTATCACTTTTACCCACAACCCTTGAAAATAGGAAAAACTAAGATGATGCTTTATAGGGAAAAGGTCCCTATACCAGCTTGTCCAGTTTTTTATGTTGGATTATTTCCCCTCCTATAAATTTGCAAGAAACTGAAGCCTTAAACAAATAAGCACTATTAAAAACTGCACAGTGAACAGCCTTGCAGGATAGCTACTTTTTAGCTCTAGACTTGTCCATGGTGTTTTCAAGCCTGCCTCTCTCACTTCTGATCCTTCCATAGTGGCTTGATTTGGTCTGTTCTTAATCCTGATTTGGGTAAGCATGATGTTGAAGAAATGTAATGTTTGTTTGTATTTTGTTTTTATTGTCATTTTGTGTATTGTATAATGCTGTGTACCGTTCCGCCAACTTTTGTTGAGTGTAAGGTATATAAAATCTGGAAACAAACAAATCGTGCTCAGACAGGAAAGTAAGGAAAAGCAGATATTTGAAAAACATACTTTTTTTAGTTTAAAAAAACCCACCAAAAACAGAATATGCACCTTCCACAAAATGACATTTTCATGAACTAATCTTTGGATTTTCCCAAAATATCCCTTGACAAATACTCCTACTCATGTACTTACCAGCACATCACCAACATATGTAAGTGGTTATTTACTAAAGATTTTCTCCTATTTTGCATCTATAGGAAAAATGCTTAGTCAATAAGACCTTTAGGTAGTAATTTTGTAACTGCCTGCACATATTCAATTACCCATAGACTTTTAATCAGTTTTCAAGGCAGAAGTATGTACATACTTTTTTGAAAATTATCCCAGAAAAATTGCTTGCACACATTTACATTATAAAGGTGCTTTGAAAAGTTCTTCTATAAGACCAGAATAGCTAAGTAGAAAATCATTTCTGCACTGTGAGATTGCATTGATCATCTTGTAAAACTGTTAAAGGCTGTTGACATGCCAGAATATGCTGAAATGCTAGAATGTATGCTAAAAGTCAAAAAGTATGCCAAGTTCAGCCTTGAGTTTCATTCCTGCCTTCTGGATTCAAGTTACAAGAAATTACATGACTTACAAGAACCCAATTAGTTCCATTAACTTATATGAGATATTATAATGCCAACTAATTAGGAAATATTATGTAAACTAGTCATTGGTGTGTAAATTGGGAGGTGGCCATCTATTGTGTCAACAATGCTCTCAGATGATTTCTGAATTGCTTTGCTGGTAATCTCACACTTCTCCTGGGATATTCCATACTTTATCTAAATAAAGATCCTTTCTTTAAGCTGCCGGTAGTGTTTATTTTGTAGCCCACACCAGCACCTGCTGATTTGTACAGATATTTTTTTTGAGCAAAAGTATGCACATAAATGCAAACCCCTCCCCCAAACCCAGGATTACTTTTGTGCATACAGAGGCAAAAAAAAAACCCAGCTGTGCATACAGTTCCTTTACATTTATAGGACGGTCAATTTCCATGGGCACTGTTTTGACAGCTTTGAAAATGACTCTTTAAACTATGAACAAGAAGTTCCATGCAGAACTAATCGGCGCCTACTTTTCTTAGGATCCTCTTGGAGACCCTGATATGCCCTGAAAATCTGGTGTGGGGAAAACACTAAACACAAAAAAATAACTGGGGAGAGAAGGGGGAACACTTGGGCACACACACACACACACATGGCAATCTCATAAGCCTTCTTCCCTTTGGAAAGTAGGATATCACAAACACAAACAGTTCTAAAGACTATAGAAATTCAAATGCTATTAGCAAAGGGACCCAGTACTTACCATCTCATTCTTCTTATGGTAGTAACTAAGAACGGGGAAACGCCCACCATGGCGAAAGGTTGCAATTTTGCGGAGCGCCTCATCATCAATTGCTTTGGGCACAGTAACAATTGAAGGATAAGAAGGGCACACTGAGAAGTCTCTGTTAACATAGCTCAGTCTCCATTCGTCTGTCTGCAAAATATAAAAAGGATCTTTAATTATCATATTATAAGCTTAACTCAAATATGACTTGGGGAAGAAAAAGGTCAGAAGTAATAGACTATATGGCATTAAGGAAAACCTGTGAAGCCAATTGTGCATTTTTCAAAAACTTTTCATGCTATACAACTGTGCTTTTTCCTTTAACATTCACAGCGCTTGTAAAAAACTTCACACTCATGTACATTTTTCACATTCTGCTGTATAAAAAATACAAATCAAAATGTATTGAAGTAGGAGTTTTTTTCACTGATCCACAACACATACTCTACACTTTCATCATGAATATTATAGAAATATTTCAAAAGTAGTTAAGAATAAAGTATAAAAAAAAGTCTGGACTGCATAAGTCTTCATACCTTTTGTCATAGCAAACCCAAATTAGTGCCATTTCAAAAACCTGCCTTAATAAGGCCCATAATAAGATAGATATAGCCTACATTTAACTGATTCAAATACCTCTGGATAAAGAATCAAACTGTTTCTGTTTTATTAAATTTTATTTATTTATATTCCGCTTTTCAGCACTTCAAAGCGGATTACATTCAGGTTCTATAGATATTTCCCTATCCCCAGAGGGCTTATAATCTAACCGGGTCATTCATCAAGCCGCATTAGGGCTCTAACGTGTTACATCGTGCGATATATGCAATATTTTGCATCTCCCCACCCAGATACCCTCCCTTATTAAAATGACCTTATTTGCATGTGATTTACATGCATGAATAATGCAAATACACGCACAGGTAATTACTAGTCAATTTGATGCAAATATCTTTTCGCGATCGACCGAGAAGCGGTTGGCCACAATAAAACACCACCACCTCCTTGAAAAGCGTTAGATGTGCAGCGGGAGGCATGGGAACCTAATGTGGATCCTGAGGCTCCCACCACACATTTAAAACAGGAGAAAAATTTAAAATAAAGTAAATAAACACACCACCCCAAGCAGTGAGGTTGAACGGGGGTCAGTGCTGACCCCTATTTCAAGTTGAGGCGGCCCCAACTCCCCAAAATAGAAAAATAAGTTTAAATTATGCATGCGGCTGCAGCCCCCAAAGTCAAAGCTCTCCACCCTTGTGAAGTAACTCACTATCAACCCCCACCCCCCAAAAAATGAAAAAAAAAAAAAAAAGAAAGAGGTTCAGCACTCCCCACCATCATACAGAACCCCACCTTAAAAAGGGATCCCGCATCCAGGTGCACTCTCACACCCGGCCTGGTATACACCATTATCAAAAATGGCACCGACCTGATCTTGCCCCAGCCATGTGACTAGGGTAAGGTCCGTGGATCAAACTGGGGCAAGGTCAGGTCGGCGTCATTTTGGAAAATGGTGCACCTGGCCTCAACACGGGATCCATTTTGAGGTGGGGGTTGGTAGTGTGTGATGTCAGAGGGGCCAAAGATGGTAGTGAGAGATTCGGGGGGGCGGTCCTGGGTTGAAACAGGGGTCAAGCATTGACCCCACTCAACCTCCCTGTTTGGCCGCCAATCTTTTGTTTTTGGCCAGCTGCCCTTTAAGGCATTGGCGGTCCAGTGGAGTTGGGGCCACCATCGCGTTAAGGGGCCAATGCTAGAAGTCTAAGTAGTAAGATGGGAGCGTTAGAGTGTATAGCAGTAAATAAGTGACATAACTGGCATCACAGAGACCTGGTGGAAGGAGGATAACCAATGGGACAGTGCTATATCAGGATACAAATTATATCGCAAAGAACGGGAGGATCAACAAGGTGGGGGTATGGCACTTTATGTCCGGGAAGGTATAGAGTCCAACAGGATAAAGATCATATAAGAGAGACTAAATGCTCAGTAGAATCTATATGGGTAGAAATCCCATGTGTTGGGTAAGAGTATAGTGATAGGAGTATACTACCGTCCACCTGGACAAAATGGTCAGACAGTTGATGAAATGCTACGAGAAATCAGGGAAGCTAACCAATTTGGCAGTGCAATAATAAAGGGAGATTTCAATTACCACAACAATAGTCAATAGAATCATCAAGGTTACCCAAGCAATAATATTGGGAGATTTCAATTACCCCAATATTGACTGGGTAAATGTAACATTAGGACTTGCTAGTGACAAAGTTCCTGGATGTAATAAATGACTGCTTCACGGAGCAATTGGTTCAGGAACCAACAAGAGAGGGAGCTATTTTAGATGTAATTCTTAGTGGAACGCAGGATTTGGAGAGAAAGGTAAAGATGGTGGGGTTACTTGGCAATAGCGATCATAACATGATCAAATTTAAACTAATAACTGGGAGGGGGACAATAAGTAAATCTACAGCGCTAAAACTAAATTTTCAAAAGAGAAACTTTGATAAAATGAGGAAAATAGTTAGAAAAAAACTGAAAGGTGCAGCTTCAAACGTTAAGTGTTCAACAGGCATGGACATTTTTTAAAAATACAATCCTAGATGCGCAGTCCAGATATATTCCACGCATTAAGAAAGGTGGAAGGAAGGCAAAACGATTATCGGCATGGTTAAAAGATAAGGTGAAAGAGGCTATTTTAGCCAAAAAAACATCCTTCAAAACTTGGAAGGATCCATCCGAAGAAAATAGGATAAAGCATAAGCATTGTCAAGTTAAGTGGAAAAACATTGATAAGACAGGCGAAGAAAGAATTTGAAATGAGGTTGGCAGTAGAGGCAAAAACTCATAATAAAAACTTTAAAAAATATATCCGAAGCAAGAAATCTGTGAGGGAGTCGGTTGGACCGTTAGATGACCGAGGGGTTAAATGGGCTCTTAGGGAAGATAAGGCCATTGCAGAAAGACTAAATTAATTCTTTGCTTCCATGTTAACTAATGAGGATGTTGGGGAGATAGCAGTTCCGGAGATGGTTTTCAAGGGTGATGAGTCAGACGAACTGAACCAAATCACTGTGAACCTGGAAGATGTAGTAGGTCAGAGATTGACAAACTAAAAAGTAGCAAATCACCTGGACCGGATGGTATGCATCCTAGGGTACTGAAGGAACTCAAAAATTAAATTTCTGATCTATTAGTTAACATTTGTAACCTATCATTAAAATCGTCAATTGTACCTGAAGGCTGGAGGGTGGCCAACGTAACCCCCAAATTTAAAAGGGCTCCAGGGGCGATCCGGGGAAACTGTAGACCACTGAGCCTGACTTCAGTGCCAGGAAAAATAGTGGAAACTATTCAAAAGATCAAAATCGTAGTGCATATAGAAAGACATGATTTAATGGAACATAGTCAACATGGATTTACCCAAGGGAAGACTTGCCTAACAAATCTGCTTCATTTTTTTTTTGAAGGGGTTAATAAACATATGGATAAAATGAACTGGTAGATGTAGTGTATTTGGATTTTCAAAAGGAGTTTGACAAAATCCCTCATGAGAGGCTTCTAAGAAAACTAAAAAGTCATGGGATAGGAGGCGATGTCCTTTCGTGGATTACAAACTGGTTAAAAGACAGGAAACAGAGAGTAGGATTAAATGGTCAATTTGCTCAGTAGAAAAGGGTAAACAGTGGAGTGCCACAGGGATCTGTACTTGGACCGGTGCTCTTTTTTTTTTATAACTTTATTTAAATTTTTGCATTAAATACACAGTAATACTTGTGCAAAACAATACAGCAAGAAGCATAAAAAGGATCCAAAGTGTCTTAGTAGCAATAATGTAAGCCTAGTAACAATATTCTACAACCATATAGTATAAGGTGCCTTCTATAAACCACATACAAGAGAAAGACAGAAATGGACTCCCCAGAAGCCTTTATAGATTAAGCTTTATGTGGGTGAGCTGTAATGTAATGTAATCATTATCTGTGGGTGAGCTGTAATGTAAAGCAAAATTGCTTACCTTGTAATAGGTGTTATCCCAGGACAGCAGGATGTAGTCCTCACATATGGGTGACATCAGTAATGGAGCCCTATGTACGGAAAACTTCTGTAAAAGTTTCTATGAAACTTTTGACTGGCACCAGAGTGCCTACTGAGCATGCCCAGCATGCCATGATATTCCCTGCCACAGGGGTCTCCCTTCAGTCTGGTTTTGTAGCAATTAGCGTTAGCCAAAAATAAAATAATAAAACGTATCTGACCCAACTCCGCGGGGTGGCAGGTGGGTTTCGTGAGGACTACATCCTGTTGTCCTGGGATAACACCTATTACAAGGTAAGCAATTTTGCTTTATCCCAGGACAAGCAGGATGCTAGTCCTCACATATGGGTGATTAGCAAGCTAGAGGCTGAGTCATTTTGTCGTGAAGCAACAGTGAAGTATTGTTGTTGAAATGAATCAGCCGAAGATCACAGCAGGTTGGATGTAGAAGGAGTTGGGATTATACTGGAAACAAGTTCTTTAAGACAGATTGTCCATAGGCTGAATCTTGTCTTCCTTCTTTGTCCAGACAGTAGTGAGCTGCAAAAGTGTGAAGAGAACTCCATGTTGCTGCCTTACAAATGTCTAGAATAGGTAGGGTACAGAGCGAAGGTGTGCTACTGAGGTTGACATTGCTCTGACTGAATGTGCTTTTACTCGCCCTTGAAGAGTAAGGCCTGCTTTCTCATAACAAAATTGTATGCAATCTGCTAGCCAATTTGACAAAGTATGTTTACCCACTGGTTTACCAGGTTTGTTTGGATCATAGGATACAAACAGCTGACTGGATTTCCTGTGGACTGTAGTGCGGTTTAAGTAGAAAGATAATGCAAGCTTACAGTCCAAGGTATGTAAGGCTCTTTCTCCCTGGTGAGAGTGAGGCCTTGGAAAGAATGTTGGTAAAACTATGGATTGATTGAGGTGGAATTCCGTGACCACTTTTGGAAGGAATTTAGGATGAGTACGGAGGACCACCCTGTCATGTAGGAACTTTGTAAAGGGTTCGTATGTGACTAGAGCTTGTAGTTCGCTGACCCTTCTAGCTGATGTAATGGCTATAAGGAAAACCGTTTTCCAAGTGAGAAATTTAAGGTCACAGGTATCTATGGGTTCAAATGGAGAACGCATTAGCCTGGTTAAGACTACGTTCAGGTCCCATTGTATGCTTGGGGAATGAACTGGTGGTTTAATGTGCGTTAGGCCTCTCATGAATTTACTGACGAGAGGCTGTGTAGAGATAGGTGTGTCTCCCAGCTTGCTATGATAAGCTGAGATTGCACTCAAGTGTACCCTTACAGATGAAGTCTTAAGACCAGGGTCTGAAAGATGATATAGGTAATCTAGTAGTGAGGTAGTGGGGCAAGTGAAGGGATCTAATGCATTCTGAGTGCACCACAAAGTAAACAGTTTCCATTTGTAGGAATAATTCTTTCTAGTGGAAGGTTTATGTGAGGCTATCAGCACTTGAGATATAGTGGTTGGAAGGTTGAGTGGTTGTAAGATCAAGCTTTCAACATCCATGCTGTCAGGGACTGGGATTGAAGGTTGGGATGGCGCAGCTGACCCTGTTCCTGCGTTATGAGATTGGGAGCTACTCCCAGGCGAATTGGATCCCTGACTGAGAGATCTAGAAGTGTGGGGAACCATACTTGTCGAGGCCAGTATGGGGCTATGAGTATCATGGTCCCCTTGTCCTGTTGAAGCTTCACTATAGTTTTGGTTATGAGCGGTATCGGTGGATACGCATATAACAGGCCTGAATTCCAATGGCGAGCAAAGGCGTCCTTTGGCAGGCTGTTTTGCTGCCAGAGGAGAGAGCATTAATTGTTCACTTTGTAGTTAAGATGGGATGCAAAGAGATCTATCGTCGGTTGACCCCAGCGTTGGAAGATCTTGGATGCTACTGCTGGATTCAAGGACCATTCGTGTGGTTGAAGTGACGGCTGAGGCGATCTGCTACTGTGTTGCGGATGCCTGCTAGGTAGGTGGCCCGTAGAAGAATTGAGTGTGCTAGGGGCCCAGTCCCAAATTTGAGCTGCTTCTTGACAAAGGAGGTAGGAACCTGTTCCCCCTTGCTTGTTGATGTACCACATGGCTACTGTGTTGTCCGTTTGAATCAGAACAGTCTTGTGTGAAAGGCAGTCCTTGAACGCATGTAGTGCATAGCATATAGCTCGAAGCTCCAGGAAGTTTATTTGAAAGGAGGCTTCTTGCTTTGTCCACGTGCCCTGTGTCTTTAGATGACCAATGTGTGCATCTGTAGTTAAAGTCACTTGTGGAATTGGTTGCTGGAAAGGTAGGCCTTTGAGCAAGTTGATCATTGATGTCCACCAGAGAAGGGAAGATCTCAGATCTTGTGTTATCTGAATGGGAGTGGACAATGGTTGAATGGCTTGAATCCATTGATCTTTGAGTGTCCATTGCATTAGTCGCATGGTCAGTCTGGCCATGGGAGTGACATGAACTGTTGAGGCCATGTGTCCGAGTAGGGTGAGGCACTGATGAGCTGTAACTTGAGACTGATAGCGAATAGAGTGCGCTAGGAGAACGAGCGTTTGAGCACGGTCTCTTGGAAGAAAAGCTTTTGCTGTGATGGTGTTGAGATCTGCACCTATGAACTGCAACTGGTGAGATGGTGTGAGATGGGATTTCTTGTAATTGATGAGAAATCCCAAGGAGTGAAGCAACTTTATTGTGAGCTGGAGAGAAGTGAGAGCTCCGCTTTGTGTTTGACTTCTTATGAGCCAGTCGTCCAAGTAAGGAAACACATGCACTCTTTGCTTGTGAAGATGTGCCACCGCCACTGCTAGACACTTTGTGAACACTCGAGGTGCTGAGGCTAGGCCGAATTGTAGTACTCGGTATTGGAAGTGTTGTCCTTCGACCAGAAATCGCAGGTACTGTCGATGAGGAGGAAAAATTGGAATGTGAGCGTAAGCGTCTTGAAGATCCAGAGAGCAGAGCCAATCTCCTTTTTGAAGAAGAGGTAGCATGGTGCCTAAGGATACCATCCTGAATTTCTCTTTCTTTAGAAATTTGTTGAGATTTCTGAGGTCCAGGATAGGACGTAGGCCCCCGGTTTTCTTTGGAATGAGGAAATATCGGGAGTAGAATCTTCTGCCCCACTGAGGCCTAGGAACTGGTTCTATGGCCCTGGCTTTCAGAAGAGTGGATAATTCTGCTTGCAGGATTGTGGAGTGATGAGTCACTGTCCAAGATGAAAGAGGAGGATTTTCGTTTGGTACAGTGAGGAAATCCAAGTGGTACCCTCGAGCTGTAATTGAGAGTACCCATTGGTCTGTTGTGATGGAGGTCCAAGTTTGATGGTAGTAAGCTATTCGACCTCCGACTGGTAAATGTGGAAGAGGATTTCGAGAATGGTTTCTGCTCTCTGGCTGTTTTTCAAAAGCCTGATGTGGATGCAGTAGGCGCAGGTTGCTGGGGCCTAGCAGGCCTGTCGAGTTTGAGAACGCTGTGTAGGGCGTTGCTGTCTGGCTCTGGCAGCAGGAGGATAATATCGTCGAGGGCGATAATACGGTTTCCTCACTTCTCTTCTAGGAGGCCTCGTAGAAGGTTGGTGCGTGTCTTGAGGAAGTTGAGACAATTGTTTTAGGGTTTCCGTGTGGTCTTTAATGGTTGCCACTGCCTCTTTGACCTTGTCTCCAAAAAGGTTTTCACCTAGACAAGGTAGGTCTGCTAACCGTTCCTGTACTTCTGGCCTAAGTTCAGAAGATTTTAACCAGGCCCATCTTCGAGCTGTGATGCCTGAGGCCGATAAACGAGAGGCTGTTTCGAATGAATCGTAAGTGGCTCTCACCTCGTGCTTGCCTGATTCTAGGCCCTTATGCACGAGACAGAGGAAACCCTCTTGAAACTGGTCTGGTAGATGTTGGGAAAGAGCTTCAACCTGTTTCCACAGGTCATGCTGATACTGGTTCATGAATAATTGATATGAGTTTATCCGTGAGACCAGCATTGCTCTTTGGTAGATCTTCCTTCCTAAACTGTCGAGGAAACGACTGTCTTTGCCTGGAGGTGTGGAAGCATGTTGTTTCAGTCTCTTAGCCTTGTTCTGGGCTGATTCAACCACTACAGATTGGTGTGGCAACTGAGATTTTTGAAACCCTGGAATGGGTTGAACGAGATATGTGGCATCAGCTCGTTTATTAACTGCTGCCACAGAGCCAGGGTGCTCCCACATCCGGTACATTAGCTCTTGCAGGACTTCGTGCACTGGAATAGCTTGTATTTCTTTAGGAGGATCCACGAACTGAAGGACCTCCAAGGTCTTTTACCTAGTGTCTATTTCCGAGAGGAGAGAGAATGGGATAGTGTCCGACATTTCCTTTATGAAGTTAGAGAAGGAAAGATCTTCTGGTGGTGAAGGTTCAGATAGGATATCTTCTTCAGATGATATATCATTCTCTGAGTCCGTACCAGTATCCAGTGGATGTCCTGATGGTCTATGAGGTTTAAAGGGAACCTCAGACATTGGTGTATGTGGTCTGATAGGTGGAATAACTCCTGATGGACCAGGCACTGGTTCTTGATGTGGATCTGAATCGAAATCCTGAGGTGAAGTAGAAAAAGCTTGAATTAGGGAATCCAATTTATCCATTAATGGTTGAAAAATGGAGGATTCCTGACCTGTCATCGATGGTGGCATCGGTGCCGGTGGCCGAATGGGAAACGACTGCATAGGTGGTACATACGCCGGAACCAGCGGTATCGGCATCGATGGTTGCGGTGATGATGTTGGTGGAATCGGCATCGAGGGCACCGGTGTTGGAACCGGCGATGTCATCTGGATCGGTGTCGAGGGCATCGCTGGCGTAGACGGCTGAGGTTGTGGCATCGCCTCGATGAAAGCATCTCTGACCGCTTGACGTATATACACATCAAGTTCCGCCCGCATGGATGGTGAAAACAGAGCACCCATGGGGGGAGGCGGTAAAGGCAATGCCGGTACCTCCTCAGGGCCCTGAGGAGGCACGGTTCCCTGCGCCGGAATCGGCGGGGATCACCCATTCGATGGCTCTGAAGCCTGATCCTGGAGCCGAGGTTTCTTAGTAGGCGTACCGCCCTCTGTCGATGGCTCGCCGGGTATCGAGGTCGCAGAAGCCGTATGCGGCCTACGGTGCCGATGGCGATGCTTTTCTTTTTCGCGGGCTTTTTCACTGCCCGATGTCGACGCCCTGGACGATGATGAGGGGGAGGAAAAGGGAGCATCTCCCGACTCACCTGGTAGACGCTTTTTGAACACGACTTTTCGAATCGACCCAGCCGGAGACGATTGAGTTAAGGTGGATGGAGCCGATACAAGTTGTATTTTAAACAATTGCTCCATTTTTTCCAGTCGGAGACGACTGCCCTTTGATGTCATCGTGGCACACAAGGGACAAGTTTTAACATCATGGGCTTCACCAAGACAGAGGACACAGTCCTGGTGAGGGTCCATAATGGACATGTTCCTGGTGCATTTGGGACACTTTTTGAAGCCTGAAGCCATTTTTGGGCCGGACAGCCGTCGACGGTCAATGACTCAGGACGAAAAAGTTTGAAAAAAACTGAACGGAACCGCGAGAATCGAAAACTTACCGCGATCGGTGTTAACTAAGGGGAGACCCTTTGCGGCTTGAAGTTTTCTAACTTTTATGAAAGTTAAAGTTGTGGAGAATTCCACAGAACTCCTAGAGACCGCGAGGCTAACTGCTTCGCGGAAAAAAGAAGACTGAAGGGAGACCCCTGTGGCAGGGAATATCATGGCATGCTGGGCATGCTCAGTAGGCACTCTGGTGCCAGTCAAAAGTTTCATAGAAACTTTTACAGAAGTTTTCCGTACATAGGGCTCCATTACTGATGTCACCCATATGTGAGGACTAGCATCCTGCTTGTCCTGGGATAATGTAATCATAATATGGCTTCCAGACAGCAGTAAAATTTAAACTGCTCATGCCGCAGACTGTCAGCTATAGTGCATACCTGTTTTCTCCAATAGTCAAGACAAGGGTTACGTTTCCAAAAGGTAGCTATGGTAAACTTGGCAGCTAGTAAAAGGTGATCCACCAACCACCTATGCTTCAGGGGGATTTGAGAGTCATCCCACCTTCCCAAGAATCCTAGACGAGGGGATAGATGGATAGAAATGAATGATGTCTGCCACTTCATCTGCCATCTTTTCCCAGAAAAAGTGAACCCCAATGCAATACCACCACATATGGATGTATGTCCCTCACTCCCTGCAGCCCCGTCAGCATTGTGAACTGTCAGAGAAGGAGATATATGCAAGACATACAGGTGTGTGGTACGTTCTATGTAACAACCAAATCATTAACTCTATATGGTGTTGGCAGATAGAGTTGCGGTGAGCGCTAGTCCAAATCCATTTCAAGTTCTGGGGTGTATAAGCAGTGCCCAAGTCATTATTTCAGCTGTCAAAGCCTGGGAAGTAGTAGAACCCAGGATGCCCTGAAGAATACCTTTGTATAAGAGAGAAGTGCCATTACCGGAAACATCCGGGTCGGATAAATATGTGTAGAGCCCAGAGGGATCTGGGAGTTGCACCTGTAGGTCAAAGGTGACAGAGAGATGCACAATTGGAGGTAATTGGCATGTGAGGAAGGTGGGAGATCATATTCTAAACAACTCTTCAAAGGTCTGAAAGCGTCCGTCCCTCCCATAGTTGTATCAGGTGGCAGAGGCCATTCTCTCTCCAGTCTCTGAAAACCAGGGAAAATGTGTGGCCTGAAACTAGGGCATTTTCATAAATGGGAGCAAGATGAGATAGAGGTTCCGAGTTTAAGGACAAATGCCTTATAACTTGTTGCCAGATGTTAAGAGCGTGTGCTATAATAGAGTTGAGTCTAGTAGATCTCCGGCAGATTGGGGAGTCAAGCAGCAAGAAAGGTAATATAGCTAAGTCCGCAACATCAGACTGCATCTGCCCAAGAGAGCGCCACATTGCTCCCACATGGCGGAACCAAACCTTGAGAGCAAGAAGCCTGGGAGCCCAATAGTAAAAGCGGAAATTGGGGAGGGCCATACCGCCCTGTCGTTTGGCAAGCCAAAGTTGACACAGCCGAATACAAGGGCACTGTGAGTTCCAGATAAACTGTGAAGCAGCACCATGCAGAGTCAAAAATCTTTGCTGGTATGTTGCAAGGAATATGCTGGAATAAATACAAAAACTTTGGCAGAATAACCATTTTGACCAAATTGATACATCCGGCCCACAAGTGGCAGATGAGTCCACTTATGCAGTTTCAACTTAGTATAGGCCAAGATTGCATCATAATTCCTTGTAAAAAGGTCAGAAAGATTGCGAGGGATGTAAATCCCCAAATAGGTGAAACCATCCATAACCACCCGAAAATCCTTCAGGCATGGTGGAATCACCATACGGGGACCCAAGGGAAGAACCTCTTATTTAGTAAAGTTAAGCTTATTTATTTTAACATTTTTCTATACCGTCATATGGTGGGGGCCGTCACAACAGTTTACATTAAGGCACATAAAAATAATGCTAAAGTATTTTAAGTTACATAGGTGCCATTAAGGATCGGTAACATAGTTTGCAATAATATTAATAGGTAAGTGTAATAAATCAATGTCCAATTCACCTTGTATTGGTTTAGGCTACGATATTACCTTTATCATTGTACTTTTACCTTTTACTGGTGAGCTTAAAAATGAAACTTAAGCTAAATAAAATCATACACATATTGATGTTGGTTATGTGTTTGTTGTTCACCTGTTTGTTTGTACCTGCTTTCCCCTGGGTACTATTCTCCATTCTCTTTCTGATAAGCCAATTTAAAGAGCTTATAACCAGATAATGCGCTGAACATAGTGGACTGGATTTTAAATGCCCTGCGCGCCTAAATCCGGCCGGATTTACGCACGCAGGGCCCTCGCGCGCCTATTTTGCATAGGCCGCCGGCGCGCGCACGTCCCGGAGCTTTGTAAAAGGGGTGGGGGAGGGGGCGTGTCCGGGTCAGTTCGGGATGGGACCGGGGGCGTGGCGCCGGCCAGGGGGCATGGTCGAGGCCTCCAGACCAGCCCCCGGGTCGGGTGATGGCGCACCAGCAGCCCGCTGGCGCGCGCAGATTTACGTCTGCTTGCAGCAGGCGTAAATCTGCCAACAAAAGGTAGGGGGGTTTAGATAGGGCTGGGGGAGTGGGTTAGGTAGGGGAAGGTGCAGAGGGGTGGAAAGAAAGTTCCCTCCGAGGCCGCTCCGATTTCGGAGCGGCCTCGGAGGGAACAGGCAACACGCGCCGGGCTCAGCGTGCGCAGGTTGCACAAATGTGCACCCCCTTGCGTGCGCCGACGCCGGATTTTATAGGCTACGTATCTTATAAAATCCAGCGTACTTTTGTTCGTGCCTGGTGCACGAACAAAAATACGCGCATGCGCAAAATTATAAAATCTACCCCAGTGAGTGCAGTCATCAGGGTGGGGCCCGAAACACAGGTGTTAGAAAGAAAAAGGAAGACATCATCCGAGTATAAAGATATAGAATGTGTAGTAGAGCCAAATTGAAAACCTTTGATATCTGCATGTTGTCTGATATGAGCAGCCAGCGGCTTAATTACAAGGTTGAACCGAAGCAGGGAAAGAGGGCAACCCTGTCTAGTACCACATGCGATAGGGAACTGCAGAGACATAACTTCATTAATGAGGAATTGGGCTCTGGGTTTTTCTTACATAGCCTGTATCCACTGCAAAAAAACGTTCTGTAGTCAAAGGTGGCGCAAGACAGTAAGACAGACCAAGATACACGGTCAAAGGCCTTTTCCACATCAAGAGAGATAAGGCCCGTTTTCCCTAGCGCATTGGCAAGATGAATGATATTAATCACCCACCTAGTATTGGACGTGGAGATGCGACCTTTGACAAAGCCCGACTATTCAGGGTGTACCATGGTAAGTCAGTTTCTAAACAAAGCTGCAGAATTTGCGCCAGAATTTTGAGGTCTGTGTTTAGAAGGGAGATCTGGCGATAGGACCTTCCCTTCCTTGTGGATAAGAAATATAGGAGAGTCACCCAAGGATCCCAAAGAGGCAATGGATAGTCTGGCTTGATTATACATAGCGAGTAAAAACTGCCCCACATCTGAAAAACACTTCTTAAAGAAATCAACAGGGTACCCATTAGGTCCATGGTATTTCCCATTAGGGAGTGCTTGGATAGCCGCCCAGAGCTTGCCCAGCATAATAGGGGCCGCCAACATCTCCACCTGTGGCTCCCCAAGCCCGGGCAAATCCAAACTGTCCAAGAACTCCTGTATGTGCAAGGAGTCACAGGGCGGAGAGAGGGAGTATAGGTCAGAAAAGTACTGTATCATCTCCTATTCTATGCCAAGTGGATCGGTTGTGAGCAACCCAGAGGCATCCTGCAGTTGGGCAATATATGAAGAGGCCTTCCATTTGTGAACCAGCTTAGCTAAAAATGTCCCAGCCCGATCACCATGCTCATAATAAAGTAATTTAGTGAATTTAAGAGATCGCTCTATTTGATTAATCTCTAAGGAACGAAGATCTCGATGGGCAGACTCAAGTTGTTTATAGGTTTGAGGTAGGCAATCTTTTGTGCTGAGCTTCCAAGTGTGCTATCTTGGAGCTCAGGCTGGCTACCTGGTCCCGGTGGTCCCTCTGAGCATGACTAACATAACTAATAATATGGCCCCTCAGATATGCTTTAAGGGTTTCCCAAAGGAGAACCGGTGAGTAATCGGAGGCAGGGTTATGATCAATAAAGTTGCAGACCACAGTCTTGATCATACAAAGGAAGTCTAGCCTGCCTAGTAAGGATGTATTAAACTGCCATCGTGGAGTACGCTTCCGAGTATCAATAGGTTTGAGTGTGAGCTGCACAGCGTGATGAACTGAAATGGTACAAGGAAGAATCGAGCAGCTTTGGCTATTAGCCAAGAAGGAAGAGGAGCATAAAAAGTTGTCAAACTGGATATAAGATCCATGCCGAGGGGAGAAGTAGGTTTAATCTTGCTCGGTACTATAGTAGGATCTCCAAAGATACAAAAGTTGAAGAGAAGTAACTAAGCTAAGCTGGGCCAACCCAGACGGGAGAGAATGACCAATCCACCGTTGGGTCCATGCATATGTTCTAGTCCCCTCCCCATACAAAGCTTATCGCTCCCCAGTGAGACAAGGGTTCTTAAGAAAGTATCATAGAAATCCTCTTGTGCCTGGTTGGGACCATATACATTAACAGGCAAAAAGTTGCCCGAGTACAAAGAACAAGCAAGAATGGCATACCATCCTTCAGCGTCCTTTACACACTTATGAACCTTCAAAGGCAAGGACTTAGCAATGAGACTACATACCCCTCGACTTTTAGAATTAAAAGATGAATAATAAACATCACCCACCCAGCCTTGTCTAAGTTTTTCATACTCAGCATTAGTGAGGTGCATCTCTTGCAATAATAAAATATGCGCTTTGTGACTTTTGGTCCACTGCAGAATGCGTTTGCGCTTCACTGGTGAAGAAATGCACGAGCATTCAGGGAGAGAATCTCAGAAGCCATAAAAAAAAAGAGGAAACACGTCCTAGAAACTATGGGCACCTGGCGTGTAGTGTGGGTAAAAAGAGCAGGCCTCTTGGCAAGGCAAGGAGAGGAAAAAGAAGCTCTATGAAAAACCAGAGAGCAAAGGCAACCTTACTTGGTAGAGGAAAATTCAGCACAAGTAAAGTGATACAGAGGCATTATGACATTTTCCATTTTATTCACCATTCCCTGTTTGCTTTTTTGACTGCTGCAGCACACTGAGCCTAATATGGAACCTAACATCGTGTAACTACAGCAAGGGTTATTTTTCCCTACATGCAACACCTTGCACTTGTCCACATTAAATTTCATCTGCCATTTGGATGCCCAATCTTCCAGTCTTGCAAGGTCCTCCTGTAAAGTATCACAATCCGCTTTTGATTAACTACTCTGAATAATTTTGTATCATCTGCAAATTTGATAACCTCACTTGTATTCCTTTCCAGATCATTTATAAATATATTAAAAAGCACAGATCCAAGTACAGATATCCCTGAGGTACTCTGTTTACCATGTGATGCTCAATGCAAAAGACTGGAAAGACACCCCCCCCCCCCTTGTTTCTGGACTGCTGTCTTCATCTTAATTTTGTTGAGTCTCTAGTTAAGTTTAGGTTGCTAAGAGAGTTGGAATTAGAGTACTTTAAATTTATCGGTGTATTCACTAATTAATCTGCTAGTGACTTACAAGGGGATGATTAAATTCTCAGTAAGGGCTAGTGCAATAGTACGATTAAGATAAGAGCCTGATTGATTGTTATTGAGAAAGTGTTTGCCTAAAAATCAAGGGTTGAGCTAGGGGTGGGTGGGAGGGAAAGAGACACTAGAATTAACTCCCTCTGCCTTTCTTATTATCTCAGACACACAAATTCTAGAGAATATATCCCACTATTAAACCTCTCTCCAAACTTTAAGTCCTAAGAATTTCCAAAGCTATGCTTACCGATCCTCTTCAACTGCCATTAAGTTGATCTTCCCTCAAAGAATTGAGAGATTTGATCAACTTAATGGCGATTGGAGAGGATTAAATTTTGTTTCCATAGGATGTCCTAAGTTACCCAAAATTGTACCTTAATAATGTTAATTGAAAAATAAATAAGATAAAAATATGACCTCTCATAAGACAAAAAAGGTAACACTTTTCTGCATAGTTCCCATATGTGAGAACAAATGTATGTGCATTAAAGGCCTTTCAGAATGTTGTCCGGCCTCTGTGTGGAAACAGTGTGCACATGCTGTGACTGTATGTACTTTTACTTTCTGCAAATAAATAAATAATATGTATATTCAATCTGCAGCCAAGATTCGGTGCATTACTGGTTGAGGGTGAGAAGGGAAGGAGGAGCTGCTTGGGAGAACAAGTTTGTGTGTATAAATGCCTTTTTTACCTGTTATTTTTGACAGGCCTTTCCCCCAATATCAGTAACATTTTTGGCCAACAAAAAACAAGTCTCTGATTAAAATAATTTAGTCAAACTGGGGTTCAGATTCACATAAAGCAAATGTGACTGTTCTGTATATGTTTCTAAGCACCATATATGTGAATCTGGCCAATCTCACTTTGTGAGATTCCTTCTCCCTAGCACCCCAGCCTTAGCTGGTCCAAGAGGCAGAAGCCAGAGACAGGAACTGAATTCATGTCACATGCAGTGGGCCATCATTTTCCTCAACCAACTTTTTACTGGGATCACAGGATTCTCAAGAAATTAATCATCAAGTTCCTACAAACATGAGAAATAACATGAGAAATAACCCAGAATTTCAGCAAACTGGTTCCTGCATCACTTGCCTTCTGTGGGATTTTAGAAACATCAGGGGATCAGAGTGCAAACACAAAGGCTTACATAAAAATGGATTTTTGTGGCAATTTCTGAGTTTCATTTCTTCCTTATTTTTAAGGGTAAGGGAGATCATGTCCAAAGATGATAACTTCTTAAAAATAAAGTGATTTGGAAGCCACTGTAATTAAAGGAATGTTATGAAATCTTGTTGTATCAAATAATTTGCATCACTTTCTTTCAGAGAAAATGGTTTTTGAAAGGTGAAGTCTGAATTTGAAAGAATTCCAAAGAACCTGACAACCCAACACCATATCTCCTGTTCAGTGGCCACCAGCAAATTAACCTGTGAGGAATGTGAACCTATTTTTAGCAGAGAAATTGATCCTATGACTTCTGCAGACAAGCAAACTAAAGGACAGGAACATTACAGAACTAGGCTAACTCTGAAAAGTTCAAATATTCCTTCATACAGGGATTTAGCTCAATTTTAAATTCTGAAATTAAAATAGATAAGACAACTTGGTATAATTAAAGGAAAAAGATTTTAAAGTCATATTTCCACCATCCAACTTTCTGATGCTTTTAACTCTCTGGAGGGGAAACAAAATGCTTGCAAAGGTTACAAGGGTTCTGCTTTCAAGTAAAATATCACACTACCTACATCAAGAAGCACAAGATTTACTCCAACCACTGAAAGAATGGTTAAGAGACTGCCTATCAAAAAGCTATTCACATACCCCTTTCTCTTAGTCCCTTTACAAATGTCTCACAATTCTGCAAACATCAATCTTAACTAGCCTCAACTATTGCAATTCAGTCTATAAAGGATGTCCAGCAACTATGCTGAAGGTCTTACAAGCTATACAAAATTCAGCTGCACGAGTATTGAGAGGTGCTAAGTGCTATGATCAGGTCATCAATTTTACAATCTCTGCCCATTCAATGAAGAATAAAATTTAAGATCCTTGTACTTATACATAAGGTTCTGAGCTGTGTTGCGCCAAGGTGTTAGCACACTATTAAGGATTTATGGACTACCTCAGGCACTGAGATACACAGACTGCAACTTACTAGAAGTGCCCTCCCCTCAAATAATATGATTGGATGAGACATGTGCAAGAATGTTTGCAGCACCATCATTCTGGAATTCCCTTGTAGATTAGTTTTGTACAGAAATCGGAGTAAGTTCAGGAAGGGGTTAAAAATACTGAGGTCCTTATTCAGTAAGGGGTGGATTTTAAGAGCCCTGCTCGCCTAAATCCGCCCAAATCCGGACGGATTTAGGCGAGCAGGGCCCTGCGCGCCGGTGAGCCTATTTTACATAGGCCTACCGGCGCGCGCAGAGCCCCGGGACTCGCGTAAGTCCGGGGGTTTTCGGAAGGGGGCGTGTCGGGGGCGGGGCCGAGCGCCGCGCCGTTTTCGGGGCGTGTCGGGAGCGTTCCGGGGGCGTGGTTACAGCCCGGGGCGGTCCAGGGGCGTGGCCGCGCCCTCTGTACCCGCCCCCAGGTCGCGTCCCGGCGCGCTAGCGGCCCACTGGCGCGCAGGGATTTACGCCTCCCTCCGGGAGGCGTAAATCCCCCGACAAAGGTAAGGATGGGGTTTAGACAGGGCCGGGCGGGTGGGTTAGGTAGGGGAAGGGAGGGGAAGGTGAGGGGAGGGCAAAAGAAAGTTCCCTCCGAGGCAGGCTGCGTGGCTCGGCGCGCGCCGGCTATACAGAATCCATAGCCTTGCGCGCGCCGATCCCGGATTTTAGCGGATACGCACGGCTCCGCGCGTATCTACTAAAATCCAGCGTACTTTTGCTTGCGCCTGATGCGCCAGCAAAAGTACACGAACGCGCCGTGTTTGAAAATCTACCCCTAAGCCAGTGAGCAGACAGGTTACCTGGATAAAATTAGTTGGATTACTTGTCCCAGATATTCAGCAGAATAAATGTCCAGCTGAACATACTCACCTAAAGTTAACCAACTATATGAAATCAGATAACTTAAAAATGTAACCAGGTTCTAAAGTTATCTGGCCTTGGGGACAATGCAATATTTGTGCGTAGAAAATGGATGTTCAATGTTGAGTGCCCGTTTCCCTAACACGTGCCTAGCCACATCTCCTGGGCGCGCAATGCAATATTTAAATGAGTCGCCGCGCTAAAAAGGAGGTGCTAGGAAAACTGTTCATCCCTAGCACCTCCTCGTCATTGGCGCACAGGAAAGCTGACTGTCAGTGCGGGTTAGGAAAACGGATGCTCAATACGAGTGTCCGTTTTCTCCCGCTACCTACACAATATACACAGCCTGGACCGTGAATCTTGTGCATAAAGAGTCATCACGTAACCCCATGCTTTTCAATTTACACGGGGTAACATACCACCGAATAACATTTTATAACTATTTTCCACTAAATGAGCCGCTATAGAGCTGCGGCTACTAGCTAAAAAACATTCATCCCAGGTTTGGAGATTTTAATTGGGAAGGTAGTCTAGAAATATTCTAAATAAATAAATAGGGACAAAGTCCACAGGCACTAGCTCCCCACAGACTTTGCACCAATTTTCAAAGTAACACTTTGAAACTTGCCGTGGGTACACAGTACCCATACACATTTCCATAATGCTTTTTCTTCTGCAGGTTTTATCCCCTTGGAAAACAACATATCTAGATGTGAAAATGCAATCTACATGCGTTATTTTCCTCCTCTAACCTAAACATGGTCCTGGAAATGCCCCTCTCCACATGGAGTATGTGCACCGTGGAATAATGCGCAGACATTTAGCCACATTGAGGGACAGCATTTTTCAGATAACCAATTAACGTGAGTAAAACATGTTATCCTGACCGAAATAATGTTGAAACTTGTCCTTTATAAAGCAAGAAATGCTGTATTTTGGTCATATGACTGGCTCAACATATCTCTTGTTCATAATGGGGCGGATTTTAAAAGCCCTATGTGCGTTGGGGGGGGGGGGGGGGGAAAGGGTACGTGCGCCAGGCCTATTTTAAAAAGGCCCGGTGACGCGCGTAAGTCCCGGGGCTTGCAAAAAGGGGCAGTCTGGGGGCAGGGCCAGAGGCTTCAGACATAGCGGCCATTTGCTGCTGAGTTGGAGTATTGTGTGCCGGCAGGCTGCCAGCAGGCGCAAAAGGTAAGATAAAAGGTCGGGGGGGGGGGGAGGCAGCACGGCTCGGCACGCACAAGGCGCACAATTGTGCACCCCTTGCGAGCGCAGACCCCCGATTTTATAACATGTGCGCTCCTGCGCACGTTATAAAATCAGGCGTACATGTGTGAGCGACGGGTAGTGCGCACACAAGTACGCCCACGCGCAACTTTTAAAATCTACCCCAATATATTTTACAGATAAGACAGAGATCTTGACATTTCTTTGAGCAGTCCAATGTGCTTGAGAATTGTACATCTTCAAAAAAGGGAACAAGACAGTCTTCCAGTGACTTACTATTGAACTTAGCTGCTCAAACTCTTGCTCAGGAAGGAAGGAATGCCATCCGTCCTCAGTGACTTCAAACATGGGCCGGTAAAAAAAGGGATACATCAGCGTAATGGAGTCCAAGGTAGACAAAGCCTGGAAAAAAGAAACAAGAGTAAAATTATACATGAGGTTGGTCCAGCAACAGAATGGTAAAAAGGAGGGCAGGCACAGTTAATGCTGAAAAAAAACAATGGGTTCAGGTAATGTGATGAAGTATACAACACACATACACACAAAAAAATCTGCTTTATAAATTGAGAGTTCTGGTAGCTGTACTGGTCTTGGAAAAAACTAGAATCTTTCTAAGTTTGCATTAATTATCCCTTTTATTGGGTCAACAAAATGATGACATAGTACAAGAGCTTTTGAAACCATTTAAGTCTCTTCCTCAGATGTGACTGCAAGACTTAAGGAAGGAAAGATTTACACCCAGAGAATGACGTGATATGAGAAATCCACCTGACACTCCCTTGAAGACATCTACTGTAAGGAATACAAGAGAAGATACATTCATGCTGGAATGTTTTTTTCCCCACAGTTCAGGTCTCTCCTCAAGTTTTAACTTCTTTCCTTTTCTTGCTCCTGAGACACAGAGCTTCCACTGACTTATAGACAGGGATGCCAAAGCTCCTCCAGGATGCAATGAACTTGCTATATACTCCTGTTATTTACTCTTTCGGATAATAGAAAGACTAGGGGGCACTCCATGAAGTTAGCAAGTAGCACATTTAAAACTAATCGGAGAAAGTTCTTTTTTACTCAACGCACAATTAAACTCTGGAATTTGTTGCCAGAGGATGTGGTTAGTACAGTTAGTATAGCTGTGTTTAAAAAAGGATTGGATAAGTTCTTGGAGGAGAAGTCCATTACCTGCTATTAAGTTCACTTAGAGAATAGCCACTGCCATTAGCAATGGTAACATGGAATAGACTTAGTTTTTGGGTACTTGCCAGGTTCTTATAGTCTGGATTGGCCACTGTTGGAAGCAGGATGCTGGGCTTGATGGACCCTTGGTCTGACCCAGTATGGCATTTTCTTATGTTCTTATGTTTTCTACTTTCTTCCAATAATTAGGATTTTGGCGGGTGCCTTTCTTCCCTCACATCCACTCCACCCTGGTGCAGCCCTCTCACTCCCCCTACTCATCCCAGTCCAGGTACAGCCCCTCCTGCTCCTCTTCCACCCATGTTTTATATTTCCTCTCGCGTACCCATGAACATCCACCGAGGGTGGGAGGATGGTTAGCAGAGGAGCCCTGGATTCAGAAGAACTCCGGAGACTTATTAATCTTATAATTAGCCAGGCTCTCTCTCACTTTGTCTCCCTAGCCACCTGTAACTGGGTAATAGTATTCAGACCACCTCTCTCTTCCTTGCAAGTCATAATGCTGCCCTGAAGATAAACAGACAAACATCCTTTATTTATGCATAAAAAGTACTACACAAAATCAAAATGGATTTATAGAAAGGCTGCTTCACCAAACTGTTTAACCTAAAGTTATACATGAGTGGCATTTGATATCTTACATGTGCAACTTTGGGTATTAAAAAGTTTGCTATATGTGTACAGTATTTTTGTGGAAAATGAAAATTTAATAAAGATAATTTTTAAAAAATATTTCCACAATGACGACATGTTATAAGAGGGTAAAAGTTTCAGGATTATTTTTCTTTGCTCCTCCCTGCGTATACTTTCCCATTCAGCATTCATGTCCTCATGAGTTGCAGTCAGGGCAAGAGCATGAGACAGTTGCTTAAAGGGCTAATTTTCATGTTGCTGGTTAGCCAGTACGCACGCCACAAAACCAGTACCCGACCTGCGCTCCCTGGCTCTCCTCTCCAAAAGATGGCCAAGTCTTCCATGTAAAAATACCCTTTTATTTTATTTATTTTTATTTTAAACATTTTTATATACCGGCATTAGTTGTGGACATCATGCCGGTTTACATTTTTATTAAATATTTCTGTGTCTCTAATACATATTTCTGGTTCCCAAACCTGTTATCAGGATTCCCCCCTCCCATCGCATTTTCTGGATAGACAATGAATATGCATGAGGCACTGCACAGCTGTATCTCATACATATTCAGTGTGAATATCCCAAAAATGTGATGCACTAGGAGTCCCCAAGAACAGGTTTGGAAGCCACTGGAGTATAGAACTGCGGCTTTAGGGCCCTTCATTTTCAATTTAAAACAATCTTTACTGAAAAAACTATCTGCTTTTACAAAAACAACTTTCAGTTTTTAGAAATTTTCACTAATTTTGTAGAACTATATGCATAATTTTGCTTTGGTACTACAGAATCTGTGACTGATCCTGGCCCATCCTCCCTCTTCCCCACTACCAGCCCCAGCCTGTTTCCTGTGCTTTTCAGCACCTCTTGCTGACACAGGAAAAGAAGCTAAGTGATGACTTCTGTCCACCAAAATAAACTCAAATGAGTCATTTTTTCACAATTCTTTTCCTAATTTTGTTACTGTAAGAAAAGAGTGATAATCTTAGACTAAAAATAGAAACCAATAATGAAGAGCCTCCTACAGGAAAAGAATGGCAAGTTAAACTACCATCATTTTAATTTAACTGTAATAAACAAATGTATTACTGCCTATAATCTGAGAAAGGGGGAGTCCAGAAAATGATAGAAAAGCTACTGGTCTATTTTTGTCCATGCATTTAATCAGGAAACAGCTGCTTTTTCCTCAGTCTTTTTCCAACTTGAGGCAACAGATAACATACAGACTTCACTATCTAATATGTACATACAGGGTTTTTTGTTTGTTTTTTTTTTTTTTAAAGAAAGCAAATCTTTGTAATGTGGTTTTGAGTATATGCTAGTGTCATCATAGGAGCAGTTAGAATCTCAGGCAGCTTGTCCATGAATGCAGAGAATGACACTGGAATGACAGAAGCAGGTGTGAAAAACTTTGGTAACAAAGAAGACTGTGAAATTTAAAAAAAACAAAAAAAAAAACACTTACCTGTTCATTTCCTTTCCTTTGGTCTTGCCAGACCAGTCCAAACAACTGGGTTATGCTCCCCCTACCAACAGATCAAGATAGAGGGAAAAAAAAAAAAAAAAAAAGCTCCCTCCTTAGGGGTCTGGTGCTACCTTCAGCAATTCAGTATCCCATGTCACAGCTAAGACAATGAAATGCAATCATTTGTTTTGGCTCCCAAATCACCACCACAGCCAAAACCTGATGCAGCCAAGTAACGTCACGCCATGGTCATTAACCCAGGAATTAGATAATTCCTCCAGTAAAGTCATGCTTAAGCCAACTACTTTCAGCATGGGTTAACATCGTACCTGCTGCTAGTTTTCTGAACTTGTCAGACAGAGCCCTTGATCATTGTGGCTTCAGGACTGGTCTGGTAGGACTAAAGGTAAAGAAATTAAGAGTTAAGTTTAAATTCGTCTTATCATCCATGTCAGACCAGTCCAAACATGTAGGATGTACTATTCAGACAGAGTGGGAAGAAGCCACAAAAGCTCTCAGGACTATGTTCAAGACATAGCCTTTCCTGGCCTGCACACCCACACCGAAGTCCTCCGAGCAGGGATACAAAGACAATGGAGCTGCCCTGTCATTATACTCTGGAAAATCAGGTTCTGATTCTGCCTACAAGGAATCGTGCACTCTCACTGAGTGGGCTTGACAGCCCTCTGGGATCTGCAAACTCTTGCTGGATCAGGCTGAAGCTCTCATCTCCTTGTTTCCTCCTGAAATTAATGATTTAGAAACTTCTGTGCTTTAATGGGATGCATAAAAACCCTATTCAAGAAAAAAATGGTTATCTACAAACATCTCAAAGGTGATTTACAACAAACTTGAGAATGGCCATACCTGTCCTGGCCGACTTTGCTCTACTTTCTCACTGTCATAAGCAAGAAAAACCTGATTCTGGGAGAAATGAAATACTATCCTTAGAAGGGAGATATATTAGGTTCAGAGATACCTTTTCCATTAAAATGACCAAAGGCCACCAAGAAGAATGACTTCAGTAACAAAACTCAAAGAGATGCCGTGTGAAGCTTGAGAGGAAGGGAAGCCAGATACCTTTCAAAACGAAAACTCAGGTTTCAAGTTGAGCAGACCTTCCACAGCAGAAGTCGAATTCTTCACTCCCTAGAAGAAAGTATCCCATCCAAGAGAGTAGCAAGACAGCTTGCATGATTGTGTCCCTTCCAGCAAGCCTGAGCTGGTCTCTGCCCTCTGCAAGTTTTACAAGTTATGCCTTTATCCCAGTCTCCTCTGGCAAAAGAAGACTGAAGGAATGAATCCCTCAAAAGGAAATATTGCCTTCTCCGTTAACTGAACTCACAGAGGCTCCAAACTCTAATTCCGGTCTGCTAACTGTCCTTTTTTCATGCCACCAACAGCTGTAACCCCAACACTAAGTATCCTCATTATGTAGCCTGGGTCTCTCAACAGCCAAGGCTGTAAATCCTAGAAGATCCCTTCCATTCTCTTTTATAACCTAGAAGAATTTTCTGACTGGGGTTCCTCTTTCACCCCAGTTCCTGACTGGGGTGAAAGAACCTCTACTTGTACTTTCAGAACTTGATATAGGGAATGTCCAGGTTCCTGGTGGGAATACACGTAGAAAACTGGATATCCATCCCGGCTCTACAAGGATAGTCAAATCCCCGGGTGCCTGCTTTCCATTTTTTTGGCTGAAGAACTTGCTCTTCTTAAAGTTTTGCCAGGATGATCTGAAATCCAGTCATAATGTCAAACCTGACTCCTAAGTAGGGCAAAGGCAACTTTTGCCAGCCCTTACACTTCAGGGTCTAAGACTGTCAATTTAAAACATTTGTCTGCAGGACTGTGTTGGCCAAGTAAACTGCTGCTAGATACTGTGAGAGAACGCCATCCCAGACCAAATATGACTCACTTACCATGGTATCTAAGGGCTACTAGATTCCCTAAACTTGCTCACATCAACTAATGGCATTACACTGACCTCCGCCACCCGGGTTCCCTTCTCCTGAGTTACAGGCTAGGATTACTGAAGTGGTAGATGGCTGCTCTTGCTCTAGACCTAAACCCATTTGTTCTCCACTAGAACTCCTGCTTCATTTCAGCTGATCAGGTTAATAATTCTCCTCCTAACCTATAAAGCTTATGCCTATGGTGCAAACTCATCATGAAGGAGACTGCAAAATCAAACGTCACATGCTTATGCCACTTCTGTTAAAAGAGGGGGCGAACCCTGTGTCTAATTACAGAATAAATACCAGCTTCAGACGGTAATAAAGAAAGGGGTTTATTAATACAGGTAATTATATAGAGGAAGGCGGATAATTCCTCTAGGAGCAGAAAAATACAGAAAGAATTTAGTACAAGCAAAGGTGTACAAGGTCTGTTTAAAATCTGCTCAGTGTTCTTCACGTGTGCATCAGCTTATAAAGGGTCTGGGGTCTGCTATTATCAGTCATCTGCATAATCCACACCCTTTACCTTTAATAACCAATCAATATATATGTTAACATGTGTATTTTAGCTTGCTCTTACTATAGGCCACAGGCCTCTTCTTATCAGTTAGAATAACAAACTTAGTTCCATCCTTCCAGGAATGATGTCATCTGTGCTGGATAATTCTCTGGCAAGTTCAGTAATCAGTGCTTCATAGTGCTATAACTACATATGTGCAGGATATATGCAGTGCACTATTCTACACTTCTAACCTCCCAAGTAACCTTTATTTGAATGACTGCTATTGATCAACATCGCCAAAGCCTTGTAGCACTGGACTATCAGATATCACCCTGAGAGGAGTGCTAATAAACATAAGAAGTGGTCATACTGGGTCAGACCAAGGGTCCATCAAGCCCAGCATCCTGTTTCCAACAGTGGCCAATCCAGGTTACAAGTACCTGGCAAGTATCCAAAACATTAGGTAGATCCCATGCTACTAATGCCAGTAATATCAGTGGCTATTCCAAGTCAATTTGATTAACAGCAGTTAATGGACTTCTCCAAGAACTTATCTAAACCTTTTTTAAACCCACATGTGCCCTAACCACACCCTCTGGCAACACATTTCAAGATCCTAATTGTGCACTGAGTGAATAAGAATTTTCTCTGATTAGTTTTAAATGTGCTACTTGCTAACTTCATGGCGTGCTTCCTAGTCCTTCTATTATCCGAAAAGAGTAAATAACTGATTCACATTTACCCGTTCCAAGTCCTTTCATGATTTTATAGACCGCTATCATATCCATCCTCAGCAGCCTCTTCTCCCAGCTGAATAGCCATAAGAACATAAGAAATTGCCATGCTGGGTCAGACCAAGGGTAGATCAAGCCCAGCATCCTGTTTTCAACAGAGGCCAAACCAAGCCACAAGAACCTGGCAATTACACAAACACTAAGAAGATCCATGATCCATGCTACTGATGCCAGTAATAGCAGAGGCCATTCCTTAAGTCAACTTGATTAATAGCAGTTAATGGACTTCCTCCTCCAAGAACTTATCCAAACCTTTTTTAAAACCAGTTACACTAACTGCACTAACCACATCCTTTGGCAACAAATTCCAGAGCTTACTTGTGCATTGAGTGAAAAAGAATTCTCAGATTTGTCTTAAATGTGCTACGTGCTAACTTAATGGAGTGCCCCATAATCCTTCCGTTATCCGAAAGTGTAAATAACCTATTCACATCTACTCGTTCAAGACCTCTCATGTTTTTAAAGACCTCTATCATATCCCCCCCTCAGCTATCTCTTCTCCAAAGCTGAACAGCCCTAACCTCTTCAGCCTTTCCTCATAGGGATGCAGTTCCATCCCCCTTTATCATTTTGGTCACCCTTCTCTGTACTTTCTCCATCACAACTATATCTTTTTTGAGATGTGGTGACCAGAATTGTACACAGTATTCAACATGCGGTCTCACCAATTAGCGATACAGAGGCATTATGACATTTTCCGTTTTATTAACCATTACCATCCTAATAATTCCTAACATTCTGTTTGCTATTTTGACTACTGCAACACACTGAGCCGACGATTTCAAAGTATTATCCACTATGATGCCCAGATCTTTTTCCTGGGTGGTAGCTCCTAATATGGAACCTAACATCGTGTAACTACAGCAAGGGTTATTTTTCCCTATATGCAACATCTTGCACTTCTCCACATTAAATTTCATCTGCCATTCGGATACCCAATCTTCCAGTCTTGCAAGGTCCTCCTCCTGCAATGTATCACAATCCGCTTGTGTAATTTTGTATCATCTGCAAATTTAATAACCTCACTCATCATATTCCTTTCCAGATCATTTATAAATATATTCAAAAGTACCGGTCCAAGTACAGATCCCTGAGGTACCCCGTTTACCCTTTTCCACTGAGAAAATTGACCATTTAATCCTACTCTGTTTCCTGTCTTTTAACCGGTTTGTAATCCATGAAAGGACATCGCCTCCTATCCCATGACTTTTTAGTTTTCTTAGAAGCCTCTCATGAGGGATTTTGTCATACGCCTTCTGAACATCCAAATACACTATATCTACCGGTTCACCTTTATCCACAAGTTTATTAAACCCTTCAAAAAAATGAAGCAGATTTGTGACACATGTCTGCATCCAAGCTACAACATTGAGGACCCTTGCCCTGGAGTCTAGGTCCTGCAAAACAGGCAATGTTCAGAGCAGGCACACAGGACCAAGACATTCATCTCTTGAAGTCTAAGGCCATTAGACCACTTTCTTCTTTGATTACAAGATGACTTCTCTACATACCAGAGACTGGGTAGGACTAATTGCTGTTCAAGATAATCAGTCAGCCTAGGGGCTCATCACCTACCCTGCCTGCAGCTGAACAGTTTTCCTGTTCTGACTCGTCCTGAGTAGCCGAATATCTGACTAAAGGAGGAATCAGAATCCCTCCCTGCATAGAGAGGTCTTTACTGCCCCTTGACCAGCAGGTTCCCAGGGTCACAGCACAAGGGGACAGCCTGATAGCTTTTGGTAACAGATCAGGATAATGAATGTGAAAAATATCTGGTAGAAACCCCTACAAGAGATAAGGGGGAAGGTTCCTGTGTATCCATGTGGGGAATTGCCTGATATCTGCTATTCTGCAGGGGAACTCACAGCCCCTTCTGAGAGACCTAAAATAAAAAGTACTATGTCTTTGACCTCTTTTAAAGGGAGAGACAGGGCCCCAAAACATGTGGCTGACCAAACAAACCTGATTCCATCACCCCCAAAGCCTACACTGAGGACAACAAGGAAGACCCCTCAGTGGCATCTGACCACCTAGAGAAGACGACGCCAAGAGTTACTTTGAGAGCACACTAAGTACAAAAATAGTCGAATCCACTGTCCTTTAGGAATGAAGAGAGTTGCCTGAGCAGATTGCTTATAGCCTCCGAAATGGCCCAAACCAGGACTGGTAAGGAGGGATTGGAGAGGCTTCTGATAAGCACCCTTAGCTGGCCTCTGAACTTTGGTGCCTAAACTTCCAGGTCTACTCCAAAGGGCGGATAATCTTAGAGGGTAAAACTAAACAAAAATGTCTAGATTGTAATGGCCATGCTGCGGAGGAGCTCCAGAGAATCACAGCTGTAAATACTGTTGCCCCATCTTGAACTAAACCAGACCAGGCTAATGGGGGTTGCGACCAAAGGAGCTCCTATTACTTACCTCCACTGTGCGAGACTCACTAGCAGTAAATCCATCCAGAAGCTACAAGTTTGTGACCTCCCACCTCAGCACGCTGTTACTTATGGGGAAGGTCACCAAGGTCGCCTCCAATGGATAGCAGACCCAATGCAGGACTCGAGTCACAGTCATTTCACATAGCTACCTGGGGAAAGACTATAGAAAAAAGAAAAATCGTTTAAGCACCAACTCAAATCTGTTGTGATAGGATAGGGAGGGAAATGGGCGGATTTTGTTTTATTTATTTATTTATTTTTTTTTAAGAATTACTATTCTATTTTAAAAGTGGACTCAACTAGTTTTAGATGTATTTCCTTCCAGTTAAGAAAACATGCTTGTTTTATTTGTGTTCATTTTTATTACACATCCTATCAGAGCAGCACAGGGCAAATTACAATGCGTTGATACTGAATGTTGAGTTTTCATCCACCAATTGTAGTCTTAAAAGATAAAAACAACCCCACCTCCCAGGTGATCCAACACCATATTCATCTCTTTCCTGGGAAGGGAATATAGATTCCTCATCTTGGCTACCTTAAGGCTGGAATCAGGTATCTCATACTAAGGAGATCCCATTTCAACAGTCAGAAGTAGCAGAAAACTCTTGAAGGAGGCAGGCGGGCCTAACAGCACCCAAGAATAAAAGGGATCTGCCTACAAATTACTGCCTCTGTTTGCTTATCCAAGAGCTGCAGGAGCTCATGCCCCAACATTAAGGGTCATCGGCTTCTCTTTCTTGAACACTGAGGAGTTATCCTCATTGGAAGAGGCAACTCCACCCTATCCACTGGACTGGCTATCTCCTTCTGTCAAGCCAATTCCCTCTGTCTGTCCCAGGCAGTGAACTGTTATAGCACCCCAAATGTTACCAAGGACAAGTTAAAGATCTTCAGTGTGGGGACATGGACAAGGCAAGAAAGGGCTCAAGGAGAAATCCAAAAGGTGGTGCCCAAGCAAGCCCACCCTGTAATTATTTTTATAACAGGCTACAGCAATCTGCAGCTTCACAAGCCTAATTTAGCTTGAAAAGAATTTTCATTTGTGTAGAGGGGAAGAGAGCCGTTTCTGCAGGTTGTTCCCTCCATCACTCAGCTATCAGAGAGTGTAGGAGAGAGAAGCGGCAACATGCATATGAGGCTGCCTTCTGAAATAACTCAATAGAGAACAGGAGCTGCCCAGGTTCTGCTGTGCCTGAGCGATAAATGCATAGCCCTGCTACCCCTCCGAAACTTCCCATCCTACTACCAGAGGGAAGGAAGAGGTAAAGAGCCTGGAATGCTTAATTTATTTATTTTTGGTATGAAGCAGAGAGAAAATGTTTCTGATCCAGGCATAACAGGAGTGCCAAGCAAACCTTAAAGTGCTGCCTTCCACCAAACGGGCCAGGGCTCAATCTGAGGAACCCAGAGTTTTGCTCTTGGCAGGGTGCTGACCCACTGCAGTTCGCACCCACCCATTTGGTGGTCTACTCAAGCAGGGCAGAACACACTGGCTGACACAATGAGCCATCACGACTCATCTGCGGCACCATGCCTCCCCTCTTTTTACAGCCGTACCGGAAGTGAGCAGAGGGAAGGAGAGGTGAGAGTGATCATTCAGATCATAGAAGAGTGGGAGGTATTTCGGGGAAAAAGCTGTGCTGCAAGCTTTTTTCAAACAAATACCTCACTGTAGCTCTCCTAGAATACAGGGAGTGGGTGCTGTCAGTAGCTCCTGCTGCCAGACCTACCAAGAGAGCAAAGTCACCCAGGACCACCTGGTACTTGATCCAGTTATGGGAACTCTGACCCCAACTGAGTCAGTTCGCAAGGGGGAAGGGAAAAAATCAATCCCACCAGGACCATCACCCAGAGCGCCTCCAAGACTCAGCTTACGCTCTACCAGGAACCTAAATCTAAAGCCTTCCCGGGAGTGCCCTACCTGTAGCTGCAGTACCAGGCCACATGTCTGCATCATTTGTGAAGAGCTGAAGGCAGCAGAAGACCCCCTATAGGGGGAGTGAAGTCAGCTTTGAGCTTTTTTCCCCTCTTTCTCCATCTGCTGACAGGGGAGACATAACCCGCTCATTTGGTCTGGTCTAGAAGTTTTTGATGCTGGTTCCGATACCCCGTTTTGCCATTAGATGTTCCCTGAAGCACGTAGGGTGTGCTGAAACAGGCCTGTGTCAGTCAGCCACACCTTATGGAAGTGTCCTGGAATGCTTTACTTTGAAAGTTGCCTGTGGTGCAATACGAGAAGTGGTTTAAGAATATAAGAACATAAATTGCCATTTGGGTCAGACCAAGGGTCCATCAAGCCCAGCATCCTGTTTCCAACAAAGGCCAAACCAGGCCACAAGAACTTGGCAAGTACCCAAACACCAAGAAGATCCCATTGATTCCTGGATGCCCTTTAAGTTGATGGGAAGTATCTGAAAAATATTCCTTGGTGGGATTTTTGTGATTCTCCCCATTTGGAGCTAGGATTATAAAATCTGTTTGTGAGATATAATCTAACATTTATTTATTCTCATATTCTGCATCCTCAATAAAATATATGAGAACCCCATACATTAAAAATGTGGTTGAATTTGCACTTGTTCCTTCATTTAGGATTACTTGTCACTTTTTCCCTTTCATGCATGGTAATGGTATCTTTTGCCTCCATGCTAGTGTAGGCTTAAATCAAAACCTTTTGCCAACACCCCAGCTTTAAGCACTGCCCCACCTACCAACATTAAAAAAAAAAAAGAATTGTTAACGTATAACCCCTTACCCCAAGATGCAGCTGTTGGTATTTCTTGCATTCCATTTACAGTTTTGAAACTGATGCATTTTTTTGTGTGCCACTCAATACCACCTGCAAGTGTCATGTTTCACTGTTTCTATCCCCAGCCCCTGTAAAACCTCCACCTCTCTATCACAGTTGTTAGCCTATAGGAAGTGGGAAATTGATATTCATTGGGCCGGCAAGTGGGAAAATTACCCAGATAAGTCTGCCACTGAATATACTCGGATAAAGTTATCCGGGTCACTTTAGGACAGGTATTTTCCCAACACCACTTGCTCTGCTCACTTGAGCTAACTAGTGCCGAATGTCCGTGCTCACTGGCTAAACCATAACTATGCTCCCGGAACAAATCCATCGCCACCTCTGTATCTGGCATGCTCAGATAAAGTGTAGCCAGGGGAGGGAGGGGGAAAAGAATTTTCCCTCTGTCCAGGGCAAAGCCTTTGAACATCGACCTGTCATACTCAACACAGCAGGACAAGGGCCCAGGCAGTCAGGGGGTATTTTTCCAACCAAGACCTGGATTGAGCCTGCTGTTAACTGCTGGTTCTTCAATCTCTCTTTTCCCCTCTGTATTTAGAGGGCTCCAGAAGCTGCAGGCAGGTAGAGGGCAGCGTTCAAGGCATCAGCCATTTTACCTTTGCTTCAGTTGTACTGGATGTTTCGCTTTTTTGGAGGGGGAAAGGAAAGCGTGGAAAAGGTGGGGTTGGGTTTGAACCCCTTGATGGAGATGATGTTTGCAAAAATGTAGGTGGGTCTTTGGTGCTTTTTGTTTGGGCTCCTTCTCATCCTCTCCGGGAGGTGGGGAGAGAAAGCAGTGGGAGTGTTTTGCTCCAACCTTTTTATGAGAGAGGGGGAGATGGGGTGTTGTGATAGGATAGGGAGGGAAATGGGCAGATTTTGTTCTAATTTATTTATTTATTTATTTTTAAGAATTACTACTTTGTTTTTAAAGTGGACTCAACTAGTTTTAGATGTATTTCCTTCCAGTTAAGAAAATGTACTTGTTTTATTTGTGTTCACTTTTATTACACATCCTATCAGAGCAGCACAGGGCAAATTACAATGTGTTGATACTATACAAAACTGCATAATTCCGATAATTACAAACAACCTAACACAAAAAGGTATCGGACCAACTTTCCGTGGATAGATATGATGAAGTTTGGTAGGAGAGACTATTAAGATTCAAGCTCCTCTATATACTGTCAGGGCTGCTCCCTTTGAATAATTTGGAAAACAGAGCGACAGTAGTAGGGCCAAGACCGGTAAGAAACTGTGACTGGGGCTTGCTGGCAGAATCCATCTCGCCAGCTGCTAAAAAGGGCAGTGGGGGGACACCTGGTAGACCCCTCCCCTCAGCATATGTACCAGTTGGCTGGCAACCCAACCCTTTTCAAGTTTTGTAGGCCAGCATTCATGAGCTACACTGGTCATGGGAATCACAAGAGCGACGACCCAAGAGTTCTGAACATGTCTCTATGCCAGCCAGCACTGTGGGTGAGAAAACAGGATGAAAGAGTAAAGAAGAAGAGACTGAATGAGGAGACAGGAAGATTGAGGAGACAGGAAGATTGAGAAGCCCCCCCCCCCCCCCTTGAAGGGAGCAGGGTGGCACCCATCACACCAACTTTTGGAGATGAGAGGGGAATGCATGCTGGAAGAAGAAAGAGGATTAGAGGGGAAATGTGCCTGTATGTCACACTTTAAGCAGGTAATTTTCTAATTTATTTTATTGTGCTTTCATAGTTTTGTAGCTTTATTGTATATTTTAAACCACTCTGGGGGGGAAAAAAGCAGGCTATAAATATAAATAAAGCCACTCTACCCCCTGGCTCATTTAGAAGAGCCCATTAAAAATCTGATGGCCTTCTTTTTGGTTTTCAAACCATGGATTTGTGTCTTCAGAGGTGACATCCTAGAAATACATGGAATTTAGAAAGGACAGGCTCAATGACCTAAATAGAAGCTCTACTGTCTCTCTGGGCAGATTTGTGGATAAAGCACCAAATCCTTACCTTCTTTTTAAAAGTGCGAAATCCACCCTGAAGAAGATCACCAGGGCTAGAAAGCCCAAGTACTTAAAATTCATCCTGGCCTGAGAAGCTGCTGCATCCCAGTAGTTTCTCTGTCGCGAGACCCTCTACTTATGTTCTGGGGGGGGAGGGGAAAAAGGGGAGAAAAAAAAAAAGAAAAAAGAAAAAAATACCCTAAAACAGGCTTCCCGAACTTTTAGCCAATGTGACCCCATTTTAGCACTTGAAAATTCACACGACCCCAGAGAACAACCAAACCTAATTAGCAGGGGGTGTAGTTTGCCTCCAACAATCCCTCCACTCACCATTCCTGCACTCCAACTGATCCCCTCTCTCAACCTCCAGTTCCTCTCCCCTTCCCAGCCTAGCCGCTCATTCACCAACTCCAGCTTTTTACATCCTCCCCACTGAACCTCACCTCCAAGCCATTTGTGTAACCCCAACTGATCTGTCATCCCCTTCCTCTCTCTTTTCTCACATACCCGCCCCCCCCATTGATACTCTCACCCCTAGCTCCCTCTTGCATCCCCCCTCTCACCTTCCACAGCCAATTCCTCTCCCTCTGATCCAATACCTCCAGTACCTGAATGTAATCCACTTTGAAGTGCTGAAAAAAGTGCAAAAAGCGGAATATAAATCTAAAAAAATAGAATAAATAAACCCTCAAACCCTTCCTGTGGAGTGGAGGGATTGTTGGAGGCAAACTGGATCCTTCCCTTCAAACAGCCCCTTGACTAGGATCAGCAGCAACATTTTCCTTTGGGCCTCAGGCAATAAATGGATGAAAACTAGTGGGAAGAGAGGGCAGGCTGATGACAGGGGCAACATTTCTCTCTTAGGTAAGTTCAGTGATGGGAGAGGATAGAGAAGAAATGACAACCTGCACAGACCTGTGCACCCTCTGCCCACTCTTCCCCAATGAGTGGTCCAATGCCTGATGTTAATCAACATCAGGCAGATGATCAACTGGCAGATCAACATCAGGCACAGGATCTGTGAGCCAGTAAAAGCTCACAGGCCCTGCAGTGGCCCCAGTCCCTCCTCTTAATGTGAATACTTGAGCGAGGGCAGAAACATTGCAGGACCTAAGAATGAATGCTAGCTCAAAGATCCCATGCTGATTTCCACTACTTCTGCTGCTGGTTTTATCTTGAGAGGACTGTCCTTTGAGGCAGTTGTGACCCCAGCTGGAGGTTCTGCCCTAAAAAATAGAAAGCATAAGAAAAAAAGAGCAAAATAAAATTTTACAAAAAGCAGCAAGCAAACACACCAAAAGTAAAAAGTGAGAACAAATAAAGAAAAAATATACCCTGGCTTCCACTTCAGTAATCACCATATACCTAACTTAGATCTGCCTATGTTAATGTGGTACACTGCTTCAAAACAAGATTGCCTGCCAAGGAACTTTTTATACATGTACATGTGAGAGAGAGATATACATACACTGCCTACTGAGCCCATGTTTGAAAGGAAATACAGAGATCCAAGATAGCGGCTTGAAAGGAGGTCAGGTGGAAAATTTGTGGGGAAACCTTCACTACCCGATTTCTGCCCTATCTCAAGCTTCAATCGAGGGCTTCTTTTCCCCGGTAAACATAATAAACCCGGGAGTCGTGTCCGCTACAGCCATTGGGGAGGAGCAGAAACCGACGGCGTTGGACTTACACACCTATCTGAGCCCAGGGGCTCCCATGACGCCCTTGCCTCCTTACCTCGCACAACCCCTGGATTCGGGTCTGGCTATCCGACATATGGTGCTGGAAGAGCTAAGACCCTTCGAGGAGAAAGCGGGGGAGAATGGCCCAAGTGCACAGGTCACCGAGGAAATTGTGCCTTCTGTACACTCGCTGCAACAACAGCTGAGAATGAGTGGAGAAAAAATTCTGGACACTATCCCACTGACATCTACACCACAGGGGCAAGTTGGCTTGGCTGCAGCCTCAGGTCTGAGGCAGTAACGCCGTCAAGATGGTGGGGTAAGCGCTACTGATACTTCAAGTGTGGTTGAACCACAAAAAATTACCTTAGAAAATGTTTGGGCTGATTACTTTCTTTAAAATCATCAATAGTGACTCTATCTACAATTATGTCTGAGACAGCAGCAACGTATCCAACAAATTGATCCTTTATTGGTATCATAGTCTGATAAAAATGGATGGCCTGGAAAATCGGGTTTCTCAGACAGTTCAATCTGGTCGAGTTCAAGGAAAAACGGTAAATTCAAGAAAAATAGAAATAGAGAGAATGAAATGAGGTATAAGAACCTCAGAGTGTTAAATTTTCCATGTGCTAAGTTTATATCACCAATAGAGCAATTTAAAAAATATATGTTGGAAAATTTACAAATACCCCAGGAAGCAATACCACCAATTGCGAAGATTTTTATTTAAACGCTGGGAACAAAACAGGAAGTGATTTACAAAACAGAGTACCGCATACATCTGAAATTGGTAACCTTATGGATTTTCTGGTGCAGGCATCTGAAGAACAAATTGATTTCCAGGAAACATTGTGTGTCAGCTTTGTATTTCCATCGGATAGAGACACTATAATGAGGCTGTTTCTTCGAAATAGAGAGAAACTTTACTTTGGACAGAAAATATGGATTTACCCGGATGTAACAAGGGCTACTCAACAAAGCAGAAAAAGGTTTCTATCGATGTGCCAGGAGGTGAAAGATCTTGGTGCTCAGATTATAATTCGTTACCCGAGAAAATGTGTGGTAAAATTTAATAATGAAAGATGTGTTTTTCGACCCACCTGAATTACGATCATTTCTTGATTCTCATTCCCTTACAAAAAGCATAGCACTACTTGAAGCAGTCATGGTATATTATATAATGTTGTAACCTTCTTTATGCTTAATAATATTTTCCTATGTGAGTTCCTGTGGAAATCTTGGATCCCTATATTTCCTTATACAGGGTCCTATATTACTTAGGGTCCTATATTACTTTAGAAAGAGTAGTTGTTAATTTTCCACTATATTCTGTTTAAATCTTTAATGACAAAGTGTAAAATTAAGTGCTTAATTGTATTTTCTTTACCCATTCATTGACAAGCTTTTTTGCTAAGTTGTTTAAAATGCATAAATAAAAAATTTAAAAAAAAAAAGGAAATATCACCATAGCATCACACAGATGAGTCAACGCTGGTTCAAAAGGGAGAGAGAGTCCAGAGCGAAGAACAAAAAAAATCAGGAAGTGGGGAAGAGCAAAGAAAGGCAAACCTCCACAAATAAAGCAAAATACGAACAAAAAATAAATCCCTAGAAAAAGCAAAAGGAAAATGCTTCCCTGGCACCTAAAAAAATGTTGGCCGGCCGTCACATTTTCTAAACATGTTGTCACCCCTGAATACACTAATCATGTCTTTTACACCTGCCAAAAGGGTTACAAGATTCTCTCTTCCATCCTATTGTCTATTCTCTTGGGCCCAGGAACTTTATTTAGCTGAATCTCCTTCACTTTAACAAAACGTACAATTTTGGGGCAGTTTTCCAATGTCAGAGCAGGAAAAAATCTGCACACAGTATTCTGATCACAGACGGTCACTGCCGTCTGCAAAATCTAGGTATAGAACTTTAATAGGAGCACCAATTCACAGCGTCAGTCTACATCAGGGGTAGGAAAATCTTAGGCAGGGCCACTCTTGTGCCTAGTGTCTATACCGGGGGACAGCGAATCCCCCTTGGAGCTTTTTAAGAAATGAAAGAAAAAAAAAACCCAACCCAAGCAATATATTTCTAATTGAAAAGAAAGTATTGCACAGAGATCTGAAAAATGCAGTCTGTGCACATTAACTTTCCTTCCCAAAGAAAGCCACACCTAATGTGGTTAAACGTGTGTGCATAATGGAAACCTTTAGCTGAGTTAAGGATAGGCATGTTTCAGACAGTCCTTTTACTCAGGTAAATGGCTTTGAAAATTTGCCCTCCTAGCATATAAGACTTGAGAAAAGAAATATGAATAGCTTAACAAGATCAAATACAAAAACATCCTCCTACCCCCAAAACTAGTGTTAAGTCTTAAAATAAGTAGGGATCAATCAAACTGAATCAGCAATCAAATATCCCAGGATTTAAAAAGGGTGTTTAAAAAAAAGAAAATATCAATAGAAACAAGAAGAGAAAGCACCACAAACACCGTTTCAAAATTCATAGGTGCTGTAAACTCACCAGTAGCTTCTTGAGGTTGGCCACCAAAACACTCTTACTCATCAGGAGTTATTTACAATTTAACAATCCACCTTTCATCACCAGCTGACACATTAAGGTAGAGTACAATAAAACACTTCAGTTCCAGAATCGCTCTTCCCACCCAACCAACATGAATAAAAAGCTATAAAATCTTCAACACCCAAAGATACAGCAACCTTATAGAACAAGTGTCTTTTATTCTGCATTAAACTGCTATGGAACTGGAAGAGTGGGGTGTAAGTGTAAAATTAGATTAGAACTATAGAATTTCCACAAAGCCAAGCCAAATAGCTCTTGAGGCAGCCCAAGTCTTTACTGCACCCTGGGAAAAAAATGTGCCAAAGATTCCTGGTTTTTGGAGCAGCTCATTTTTTTCCCGCAGGAATTTTGTCTTAAATTGTTACCGATATTCAGTACTGCAGACACACTGCTATTTGTTTTCCCTCTTTCTGCTCATTCAGGTAGTGAAAAGGGAACCCTACTCATATTAAAAAAAAAAATAAAAAAAAATACAGGAGCTAAATGTCTTAACTTGCATTATGAGTTTAACTTCACTGCTAGTAAATATGACCAGTGGCTAAAGAAGCTGTTGCCCCTCTGGTACGAAGCGTCATATTTCTACATATCTGCTGATAAGGTTGATGGCTAACAAACAGAAAGTAGGCAGATATGAAGAACATTTTGATGCAGTTCATGCAGAATCAGAACAAATATATATACACACACTCTCACACACATATGTATATATGTGTACTAGCAACTGTACCCGTTCTACGCCCAGGCGGCGAGCCTATTAAAGAAAAAAGTTATTACTTAAAGTTGCACAATTTTAAATAGTTTTGAGCAGAATTTCCCTAGAAATTCACTGTAAGAGTGTCCCTTCGACATACACACACCCTCATACAGGCTCCCTCACTGTCTCGCGCACACACACACACATCCCCTCATATAGGCTCCCTCTCTGAAACCCACACTCAAGCATCCCCCGCTCTCCCCCTCTTACCAACCAAGCTCTCTCACACTCCCCCACACCCCCTCTCCTCTCTCACACACACATATATACATTCTCTCACCAGCATCCCCCTCCCCTCATATAGGCTCCCTCTCTCTGAAACCCACACTCAAGCCTCCCCCCACCCACCCTCTCTTACCTCCCATGCTGTCTCTGACACCCTTCCCACCCCCTCTTACCAACCATGCTCTGTCACCCCCCCTCTCTCTCACACACACACACATTGTCTCTCACCAGAATCCCCCCATGCTGTCTCACACCCTCCTGTTCTCTCTCACCCTCCTCGACACACATTGTCACCAGCATGCCGCGGGACCTGCGCTGTTGGTGGCGAAGATGAAGGCCCGGCACACCATTCGCAGCTCACGGGGGACTTCCATTTTCGCCTTGAACATAAAATAGCAGCGGAGACCCCGGCATACCATGAACGGAGTGCGGTCCTGGCACAGGCTCCATTAGCGGCGAAGATTAAAGGCCGGGCATGCTGATCGCGGCACATGGGGGCCTTCCCTTTTCGCCGTGAAGGGCGCACCGTGCCTTCATCCTCGCTGCGAACGAGTGTGTGCTGCAGGACGCGTTCCGTTAGCAGCATGCCAGGGCCTCCTCTGCTATTTGCTGCCTGTCCCGCGATGGCCGCTGTCCTTGCAGTTTTGAATAGTCTTCCGGCGAGGGAGGAAATCGGCGAGGTGAAGGAGGAAATCTTGTGCAGTACCTCTTGTAGCTGGTGACATGGCCACTGTACTATGCACAAGCACTGACGGACACGTTAGCAAGCATTATAGCGTCATCTAGCGGCGGGCTGGGGAACATGAGCGAGCACTGACGGACACACTACCAAGCCCGATATATTATAGATTAGGTCAATTTTTGGATGTGTAAAACAAAATACACCCATCCTGTTAGTCTTGGTTGTACTCAGACTCACCTCAATAGAACTAGCTATGTTCAAACATTCCTCCATGCCAGGTATATCCAGCTGAATAATCCGCAGGTCCTTGCATTTTATTATGATGGTTCCTAACGAGCCCACAAACCTGCAATTAAACACATGAACTCTATAATCTGCACAAAGGAGTTACGGAACATAGAAGGCAGCTGTTTCTATGAAAATGGAAAGTTAGCCGTACATATTACAGTAAATGTTATAACTTTTACAAAACATCTTTGCAAATAAAAATGTTTCAATAATTATTTGGATTTCAGTTCACATGGTCTACAAACCTTCCTAAACGTCATTTCAAAGCTGATAAATAAGTCTGTTTCTGAGGAGACTACACGCTGTCTTTTCCTGACTTAGGATCGTGAAGTAACGTGGGAGGGCATTTGGAAGTGTCCTCTAGTGCAGTGGTCCCAAACACTGTCTTGGGGGCCCACCAGCCAGTCGGGTTTTCAGGATATCCACAATGAATATGCATGAGAGAAAATTCAAATTATCAGATTTGGCAGGATATAGCACTTAGGAAACAACAATTCCTGTCTCTAACATCCTGGCCACTAAGCACCAGTTTTCCCTAAAGAAAGTTTGGTATCATGGTTGGTTTCATACATGCCATAAACCTTAGACTGCTTAATATATTAATACTTATAACCAACTTACTAACCCCTGATACAGCTTCAAGCGATATCTCTGTTTACCTCTGAAGCAGATGCTGGCTGGAGGTCTGAAGAATGTGAGCAGGGGGGAGGCTCGCTTCCTTGGCTTGGTGCTGGCAGTCCCGGGAGGAGATTTGCTTTCCGGGCTATCTGGGTTTGCTTTCGCCCCTCATCCTCTCAGACTCCGTGTCACTCTTTCCGCACCTGAGCAGGGTGTCTTCACTCTCTGGTCTCCTGCCCCGGTCTCTTGGCCACACCTAGTCTTCTTCCTCCTCAACAGCAGGGCTGCTGGTCTGCTTCAGGTTCCCTTTTTTTTTTTCTTTCAGAGGTCTCTTCTCTGGTTTCAAGGTTTTTCTCAGAATTTGCTCTGGGTCTCACTTTCTAGCCTCCAGGGGGTTCTTTCCTTTCCGGGTTTTTTCTCTCTCATTTGTTCCAGTCTTTTACTTTCCAGCTGATAAATATGCATAATCACGTGGAGGGTCTTTGCTGCATTGCAGGTCTTTTTCCCCCTCCCCATTTCTTTGGAGGGGAGAACTGCCATGTCTATATGCCAAGCTGTGTGGCAGCCTGTTTTTCTCCATCTCACACTGCTTCCCCTCTTCCTTCCAAGGGTGGGGTCTTTCTGACCTGTGGACTTGCCTTGGCTGATCCATGACTCCTGCTTCTGGGCTTAAGTTGCTGCATTGTCTCTGTCTTCTTTATATTTGCACAGGAACTGGAAAACAGGCAGATCTGATAAGATATCCTTCAGTTGTTTTAATGTTCAGCTGTTTTAATCGGGGCAAGGTTTCTTCTTTTTCCACTAAGCTGCAACTGTGCTTTTGGGGCCTGTCAGTTCCCTGACCTGTACATTTCTTGGCTATTAGAATTCATATTTGGTGATTCAGTGGTAAAACATGAGATATCTCCCTAACACAGGTGTGTCGCTACACTTTCCGGTCCCTCGCTGGTCCAGCTGCTCCCCCTGCAGCGAGATGAGAGCTCTTCCTCGCCTGGGAGGAATGCAGCAGAAGAGCTGGAGTCAGCGGCACTCGCAGCACAGTCACTTCTTCTCACCCCCCAAAGCCTGGAAGAGGAAATGGTGTGCAGCGGCCCCACGCACAGGAAGAAGAGACCATGCTAGATACAAGTGCTGCAGCATCGGCCTGAAGCAGAAAAGCAGTGCGGCCTGGAGCAACATCAGCCCCGCGGCCAATGGGACTCTTTTCTCGAGGCTGCGAGCATAGAAGAGGTGGCTGTTGCCACCTGTTCTTCGGTGGAGGGAAGGAGAAGAGAGTAAGTAAGCGAGCGTATGTGTTTGAGACCCTGTGTGTGTGTGTGATTGAAAGCCTTTGCGGGTAAGAGAGCACGTATGAGACAGACTTTTGACTGATATCCTTTGTGCGAGAGACAGCATGATTGTAAGTGTGTGATTGAAAGCCTGTGAATGTATGATTGCATGAATGTATGATTGAATGAATGAGAGCATGTGAATGTATGATTAACAGCTTGTGTGTAGATGTGTGAGAGAGACAGCATGTGTGTCTGTGTATGGCATAGCCTGTGTGGATGAGAGAGACCATGTGTGGGTGTGATTAAGAGCCTGTGTGTATAAGTGAAAGAAAAAGATACAGCATGTATATAAATGTGTGATTGAAAGCATGTGTTTGTAAGTGTGAGAAAGACAGAGAGCATGTGTGGAAATATATGATTATAAGCCTATGAAAGAGAGAGAGAGAGAAAGAGTGCATTGTGGGGCCGAAGCAATAAGGGGAATAGCGCCTCTACAACACGCGTCTAACGTGGAGTGAAGCTAATAGCGCTCATCACATGCAAATGCATATGAATGAGGCTATTAGGCCTATACAGTATCCTGGGTGTGCTGGTACCTGTCATTTCAAATGACATAGACGGGCGCGCGTGACGTCACGGCGTGCGTCACGCGCGCCCGTCTATGTGCTTTCATTGGCCGGAGCGCCCAAATCGACGGGCGCTCCGGCCAACAAAAGAACGCTTCGCTCTGCTCGTGCCGGAGAGGGCACAGAACAGTGGGCTCTCACCTCACGCCGAGCCAGGAGAACCGGGACCTGGGGGGGGGGGGGGGGGGGGGGGGGGCGAGGGACGACACACCGACACTGCAAGCCGCTTCACAATTTGGCCGAGCCAGGAAGGAAGGAAGGAAGGATTGGGGTAGATGGAGTCCTAGCTGTAGTACTGCTGTTGCCGAGCCAGGAGAACCGGGACCTGCGCGGAGGGGACCACTGCGAGCCGCTTTCGCCGCCGGCTGCCCCCTCCGGAGGGCGGCAGAGAAGGGAAGGGGCTGAAAAGCAACAAAAGGTAAGAAAACAACAGAAAGTAATGTCGACTCGCTTCGGGAGGAGGGGAGGAGGGAATTTTAGGTTTTTAGAGGTTTCCTTTTGGGGGAAAGTTTGCCGTCTACCATTACCCCTGCCTCTAACGCAGGGGTAAGAGTAGGCGGTAAGTTAGCAGGTTAAACGCGGGGCAAAATAGCAGGGTAAAATAGCAATAGTCAGGGCGCGCGTTACTGTATGGGAGGGAATAGCTAATTCGATATACATGCCGCGGGCGGAAGGGGTTACCTGGGGATTTAAAGAGGCGGTAAGGATGGGTTAAGGGGATAGTGTATCGCAGGAAGGGCTAACGCGGCCGGAAAGTGAGTAGAAAGCGGGTTAGGAGCGGGGTAACCGCGGCCCCACTTTACTGTATCGAGCTGTTAGTGATCAGAAATGAACGCCTGCCTGAAGCAGGTGTTAATAGCTGAGTGCTCTTAAAACTAGTACAGAAAAGCAGAAAAAACTGCTTTTCTGTACTGCCTCCTACTTAATATTGTTGTGATATTAAGTAGGAGGAAAAACAAAACTAAAAGTTAAAAAAAAAACAAAAACCCCGCCGGCAGTCGGGTGCAGGAACGGACGCTCAACTGATCGGGATCTCATTAGCAAGGAGGCGCTAGGGGCGGGCAAGCAATCCTAGCACCTCCTTGCTAACGCGGCCCCCTAATTTAAATATTGCATGGCACCCCCAGGGGGGGCGCATTAAGAAAGCAGACGCTGATTGTTCAGCGCCCGCTTTCTGCGCATTTTTATTGCATCGGCCCCTGTGCTTGTGACAGAGGAGGAAGTTGCAAGCAACCCCCCTCTTTCTTCCCCTCCTCTTCAGGGGACCTGGAAATCAAATGTTCCCAGTATGGAGCAGAACATTTTTTTAATCCTTATTTTTTAATTATTGGGACTTTGTGTCTGCTGTTTTGAAATATTTTATTGATGTCTGGAAATGTTTTATATAAGTTTTTAATTATTGGATATTCCAATCATCAGCTGTTTTGAAATAATCTGTTCTTTTTATTATAGTTTTATTGCTATTAATTGTATATTTCCCGATTTGTTTTATGAAGACTGCTGATGTTTCTCTTTTTCCTTGGTTGCACTGCATACAGAGTCTCTTGCTTGTTGCAGTTTCCAATTCAGTTTTTGTCTGCGCGTTTCTTCATTCTTTGCTAGGTGTCTGCACAAGTGACTGAGGTGAGTTATTTCTGCTGGCATGTAGTTTCTCTGTAGGGCTCTATAGCAGCCTGGCTTGTTCTATTTTCCTAAAAGAAGTATTGGATTAAGTCCTGATGTAATATTTTCAGTGTTGCCTTTTCTTAAGTAAGGTGGTTAATTGTTTGAGTGCTGGAAGCTGGTGCTGTTCTGGTATGGGATTTCTCCTCCATGAACTTAATTGCTATTAATCAAGTTGTCTTAGAGAATAGTCACTGCTATTACTGGCATCAGTAGCATGGGATCTACTTAGTGTTTGGGTACTTGCAAGCCTGGATTGGCCACTGTTGGAAACAGGATGCTGGGCTTGATGGTCCCTTGGTCTGACCCAGTATGGCATTTTCTTACGTTCTTATGTACTCCTTCAGGCATGTCCACTCTGTTGAAGATTATAGTATTATCTGCAAATAGGCAAACTTTACCTTCTCTCTTTTCCGCAATGTCACTCACAAAGATATTGAGCAGAACCGGTCCCAACACCGATCCCTGTGGCACTCCATTTAATAGAGTTCTCTCTTCAAAGTAGGTTCCATTTACCATTATATGTTGGTCTCCTATCAGTCAACTAGTTTGTAAACCACGCCACCACCTTGGCGCTCACTCCCAAGCTTCTCATTTTATTCACAAGCCTCTCATGCAGGACTGTATCAAAAGCTTTGCTGAAATTTAAGTAGATCACATCGAGCACTCTTCCTTGATACAATTCTCTAGTCACCCAAACTATTAGATTTATCTGACAGGACCTTTCCCTGGTGGATCCATGCTGGCTCAAGTCTCTATAATCAAATGGCTTCAGCCAAGTACTACAGCACTGGGCAATAACTTGCAGGGAGGCTTCAAATCTCTCCAGAAGCACCACTGGCTTCTCTCTAGCTAGCCAGCAGGTGTCACATTACAGCATACTGAATTTTGCCCAGTACATCAGAAAAAGATCATTCCAAGTGTCAGGGAAGGGGCACATTTTATGTTTGTGTTAAATAAGCATTTGTTAGTTGCCTATACAGAGGCCCAAGGTGACACAAATAACATTCATAAATGATTCACTTAATAGAACAAAATTACAACTAGTTATAAATAGACTGATATCTAATCGAATCCCAAAATATGCCAAAATGATACTGTATAAAATACAAATTTTATGAATTTTCCATCATTTCATAAAAACTTTCACTATACTTGTTTTTCTGAGCTCAGAAATAAATTTATTTAAAATGGCCTGTTATCCGACCACCTGAGTTCAAAATTGGATTTCTGTTGCTTTAGAAAACGTGGCTAATGATTTCTTTGTTATTTAAGGGTGATGTGAATTTCTACTCACTATCACGAACCGAACTGGCCAACAGAATGCAAAGTTTTTAAAAATTGTACCAATAATGTGTTGAACTAGTTTTTTTGACTGTATCTATTAGTTAATTTTAATTGATTTTTAGCGATCTAATAGGGATTCAACAGCATAAATAAATCTTACTCAATATTTAAATTTTGAACTCAGTTGAACTTCTAATATCACACATACATCCAGGTTTTGGTTTATGAGTATGTCAATATAAGTACAAAGTTAACAAATGATTTATATCTTAAATACTTTAGCTGATTCTATATGTATCCCATTAGTGTGAATTAAATTGCTAGATCGAGTTCAACGTTTCAGCAATAACATTTCTTGTTGACCAAAGTTCAGATTATGTGTTTCAAAGACAAAACATACAGTTTTTTCGAGATTTGAATCAAATAGCCACAGTGTCTTCCAAATTAACTTCCGGTAATGGGATTTCCATAAACTGCATCAGTCTGATGTTGATGTCACCCGACAGTGTTAATAACAGAAACCTGTTTAGATGATGGCAAAAAGCCTATCTTGTCCCGACAAAAACCTATCTGTACGGTCCACTTCAAAACCTTTAGCTGAAGTTACCGCGATTGCGGTAACTTCAGCTAAAGGTTTTGAAGTGGACCGTACAGTCAAAAGACATGTGGGCTAAAGGATGACAAGATAAGTTTTTGTCGGGACAAGATAGGCTTTTTGCCATCATCTAAACAGGTTTCTGTTATTAACACTGTCGGGTGACATCAACATCAGACTGATGCAGTTTATGGAAATCCCATTACCAGAAGTTAATTTGGAAGACAGTGTGGCTATTTGATTCAAATCTCGAAAAAACTGTATGTTTTGTCTTTGAAACACATAATCTGAACTTTGGTCAACAAGAAATGTTATTGCTGAAACGTTGAACTCGATCTAGCAATTTAATTCACACTAATGGGATACATATAGAATCAGCTAAAGTATTCAAGATATAAATCATTTGTTAACTTTGTACTTATATTGACATACATCCAGGTTTTGGTTTATGAGTATGTGTGATATTAGAAGTTCAACTGAGTTCAAAATTTAAATATTGAGTAAGATTTATTTATGCTGTTGAATCCCTATTAGATCGCTAAAAATCAATTAAAATTAACTAATAGATACAGTCAAAAAAACTAGTTCAAAACATTATTGGTACAATTTTTAAAAACTTTGCATTCTGTTGGCCAGTTCGGTTCGTGATAGTGAGTAGAAATTCACATCACCCTTAAATAACAAAGAAATCATTAGCCACGTTTTCTAAAGCAACAGAAATCCAATTTTGAACTCAGGTGGTCGGATAACAGGCCATTTTAAATAAATTTATTTCTGAGCTCAGAAAAACAAGTATAGTGAAAGTTTTTATGAAATGATGGAAAATTCAAAAAAGTTTGTTTAATAAAATTTGTATTTTATACAGTATCATTTTGGCATATTTTGGGATTCGATTAGATATCAGTCTATTTATAACTAGTTGTAATTTTATTCTATATATTGTATACTAGTTTTTCTCCGTCACAATTTTTTTCACTTAATAGAACACCACAAACCAAAACAGAATTCGTCTAAAATAAAAATTAGGCATGCAACATCTAAAAGAAGACTAAAACACAACATGAAATCAACTAAAACATGCACAAATGTCCATTGCAAAATGAAGAAAGAATGGAAATCCTTTTAAAGAAAAGTAAATAAATTTAATTTAGACATATGAATCCAATTGCATGCACAATGTCTGATGCTGGAGCGAAGCAGAGACCCGAGCACCGAGCTACTCCCAGATTGCAGCTCTACGAAGTTTTCCTTTTTGGTTATGAAGATGAGTGGACTAAGATTAACAATTAATAGACTTCACTCTATATCCAGACAGATGGAGCTTAAGCTCACGATCAAAAACTTAATGTGGAAGATGTCATCTAAAATTTAGGGGCAGAAATAATACATTAAAAAAGTGAAATGGTTCACCCAAATATTAACGAGAACCTCTTATGCTTTTACAGTGGCACCAATGCAATGACGAAGCAGTGTGGACCGTGCCGTGTGGCGACAGCACCAGTTTGACAAAAGGCCTTTTCTTCCCCTATTGCAGTAAGGGAGAACAATTCTCATTGCCACAGAGCTTGCTAACTAATTAGAGTCTCCATACTTGCTCTCCCCCCATGCAAAATTACAATATAATGAGGAATTGCCACCTGCAGCAAAAAGGAGGAACACAATAAAATATTTGCTCTTCACTTTCAAACAATTCAAAAGCTTTTCTGGGAAATTCAGTATCCTACATTGCTGAACCCATTCCTCTGTGCTCTGGTGATAGCGAAGGGCACTGAAAGTTCACAAATCAATATTCTCTGACCTTGCAGAAAACATTAACTATAGATTATTCTAAGGTAAGCTCTATGCATCCTGTTTTAGAATAATCTTTGCACAGAGAAACCAAAAATACCATTAAAACAATGTATGCTGAGAGTGGGGGCAAAGCCTTGAAGATCCTGCAGGGAATATTCTAGATCAGGGCTTCCGAAACTGTGGGTTGGGACCCCAAATGGGGTCTCAAATCCTTCAGCTTTAAGCACCAGCAGCAATAGTAGGGGAAGCAAGCATGGGGCCTATGAGCCAGCATGCACCCACAGGCCCTGCAGTGCTCCTGCCTGCACATGAGTTTCTGTAGTAACAAGAAGCCCTCCACAAGGAGGGATCGGGGCCACTGCAGGACCTGTGAGCTTGCTTTGCCTCACACGCACTGCAGTGGCCTGTAAGCCAATGCAAGCAGAAGTAGCAGTCATTACTGATGCTTAGGACTAGCCATGAGGAGGGGAAAAGGCTGAGTGTGCATGGGCCAGTAGAGACTGCCACAGCTTACCCAAGAGAAAAATGTTGCGCCTATCATCAGCCTGCCCTCTCTTCTCACCAGTTTTTCATCCACCTTTGGAACTAGGTCTGGGGGATGTTTAGAGAAGGGCCTGTTTGAAGGGAGGGATCAGATGCAGGAGGGGATTGGTTGTGGAGGGGGCTGAAAGAAGATTGACTGGCGATGTAATAGAGGAGCTGGGAAGGGGAGTGAGGGAATCATGGGAAGCAGGGAGGTGAGAGAAAGGGGATGGGGTAAGAGGGAGATGACGACAGGATCAATTTGGGGTGTTAGAAGGGCTTGAGAGTGAGACAGAATAAGCTGGGGATAAAAAAAAAAAGGTCTGAAACAGGTGAGAGGGAGTGATCTGGAAAGGTGAGAGTACCTGTGGGACGTAAGAGGGTATCAGCTGGAGGATGAGAGAAAGCAGTGACTAGAAAGGAGATCCGCAGGTGTGCAGTGAGGATGAAAATAGAATGATTGTTGGAGGAGAACCACACCCCTGCTAATTTGTTTTGATCAACCTCTGGGGCCATGTGAATTTTCAAATGCTAAAATGGGGTCACACTGGCTAAAAGTTTGGGAAGCTCTGTGTCTAAACTGTGTCACTTTATCTAGAACAAACGAAATTTCTTCACCAAAAGTTGAAAACACATAAAAACATAGAAATTAAAAGGTAGAGCAACGGAGGAAAAGACCTTAGAAGTATTTGTATGCCATTACTTGAAAGCAATTTAAGGCATATGTACCAGTATAATCTTTGGTCTAAAAGCCTCCAACCTGCCTTTATTAAGTCACTAAACAGTTCTTATGCTGTTCTTTTTTAGAATTTTTTTTCAGTTTTCCTTTAATATTTCCAAAGAGCAACTTATCTTAAGCAAACGAATTTCTTTCAGTCATTGACACTGACCAGCGTTTCACATTCACTGCTTCACTGTGAAGCAAGTCTCCTATTGAGGCTCCCAAGACGGGATCTTCAATCTGTCATGGCCACCCCTAACGCTGGGTCCTCGGAGAGCCTATGGTACACCGAGGTTACTGGCAGCGCTGCCCACTGAAGCAATACAGACATTGACAAGAGAGACGTACTTCAAACTGTTTACCAGTAATGGCATACAAATACTTCGGAGGTCTTTTCCTCAGTTGCTCTATACCTTTAAATTGTAATGTTATGTACTGGGTTTTCAACTTTTTGGTGAAGAAATTTCATGCAATGATCACAGATCTGTGCCACCATATCCTTGATTCTTATCTCCGAAAAGATTCTCTCCTGTTCGCATGTCAGCAAGCTTTTCCTGCACCTCCAGGCAGCAATCCAAGGCCTGCTGCCAGGCAAGTTGTTGTCGGACCTTCTGTTTTTTTTGTGTGCCAAGGGTACTCCGTATTCCTTCGCGATCGTCTGGAATTCCTTCAGCAAGTTGCCGCATGTGTCCATGCCTTTTGGACCGATGAATAAGAAGTCGTCCAGATAATGTATAATGTTTTTCGACTTTGTCTTCTGTGTTGTAACCCAGTGTAGGAAGGAACTGAACAGTTTGAAGTACACACACGAGATGGAACAGCCCATTGGCATACTTTTATTAAAGAAGACTTTTTCCTTGAATGTGAACCCCAGTAAAGGAAAGCTGTCTGGATGCACTGGAAGAAATCTGAAAGCTGATTCGATGTCAGCTTTCGCCATCATGGCACCCTCTCTGTATGCTCTGAGCAGTACGGTAGCCGAATTGAATGATGCGTATTGAACAGTGCATTCTTCTTGTGGCAGCATATTGTTCACCGAAGCTCCCGGGGGGGGGGGGGGGGGGGGGGGGGTATGATAGATTTTGAATGAGACAGTATTTTCCTTTTTGGGGATCACTGCCAGTGGTGAGAGGCACATGTTCTTGGAAGGTTGTTCCTGGAATGGGCCCGCCATTCTCCCGAGTGCCATTTCGTTCTCAACTTTTTCTTGGACAAGGTCCGCATGTCTTGTTGCCGATTGTTCATTACTGTTCTTTGAAATCTTTGTGTGTCTTTGTATCGTTATAATAAATCCAGGACGAAAACCCTGCGTTAATTTCTCCGCTTTTTTGCAGTTCGGGTAAAGTTCCAGCCATGGCTTCATCTTATCCAAGTTAATGGGCAAGTATGCTCGTTTGAATTGTTCCTTCTCAATTTGCTTTAGCCTTACTCCCTGCTGCCGTTTTCTTGGGGCATCTGGTTAGTGGATGTTGCGCTGCACACCCTGAACATACATGCTTGAATTTACAATCTTGAAACATACATGTTCTGTTATATCGCAAACATATGTTATCCTGCGATTGTGACTGCCTTCCAGAAAACCTGTTGGGTGATGACCTTCTGGAGCTTCGTGGGCACATTATTTGGTTCGTGGGTTTTGTATCATCTGTTGCATCCATAAGCTGACATCCTGAGTGCCCCATGTCAAACTTATTTTCCTCCATTTTGTCCCTGAAATTTCATCGTAGTTAAGCCATGCCCAGTTCTCGTGTTCTTTATATGCTTGCATGATGTTTACTGCATATGTCAGCATGGGCCCGTATTGTGACGGGTCACGGCATCCCACTACACGTATGCGTAGGTAGGCCGTCATCCAGTTCACGATAGTCTTGGCTCCTTTTCCGCTGTCGCAGACCCATCCTTAGCTTTTTTCCGATCAGCCGCTTTGCATCTTCCTTGTAGGATGCTAAAGATGTCGATGTACTTTCTTTTTCTGATTTTCTTTCTTAGGCGTTCTGGGACAGCCTCCCATGGTTCTGATAATGTAGTTAGCGCTGGTGGACCTCTGGAATTTTTGTCTTCTGCCTTGGTTGCTACCGGTGTTTTGCTACCGCTGTCTGCGTCAGACTTGGAGCTGGAAGAGGTGCTGTCAGAGCTGGGACTTGACCTTCGCCTGCGCTTCGCCTTGCGCCTCTTGTCGACCACTCCGGCGTCGGCAGAGGGTGTCTTATGCCCCTTTTCCCCACTCTTGTCCCCGCACTCACCGGTATTTCGGACTCCTATCTGTTGTGTCTGTTCTTCTTGATTGGTGCCTATTGCCTCCTCCGTGCTTTATTGCTCTTGTTGCGCTTCTTTGTCGCTCTGCGCTTCCGTGCCAGCCGGTCCTTTCCCTGATGCCGGAGTCTCAGTAGAAAGTTTGTCCAGACCCTCTGTCGTGTTCTCTGTCCCGTGCACATGTTCCCATCTCCTTGTTCTGGATTGGTGCATTCTGCGCTTGTTCGCCTTGATTTTGGTATGGCCCTTGCGGTGGAGCCAGCCATGCCCACCACGGTGGTTGGAAGAAAGGGTGGCTACCCATTCCTCCATAAGGCCTGCTCTCCCACGGCCTTATGGAGGAATGGGTAACCACCCTTTCTTCAACGGATGTAACAATGTTCTCTAATATGAATCAGTTAGTTTAACTAATGTAACTACTGTGAACCGTTATGATGGCGAAACCAAATGACGGTATACAAAATATGTTAAATAAATAAATAAATAAAAATAAATAAGTATGCATGCCCTGATCTCAACAACAGAGACTCTTGATGCCGCTTCGAAAACATTGTAGATCTAACGGACCCTGTATTTTCCACACTCAAGCCCCTAGTTCACCAGGGACTGGAGGGTTTCCTGCGGCTTCTGAAGAAGCTGCTCTGCTATGTCCTGCACCTGCTTCAGGATGTTCCGCATGTACTGGCTCATGAAGAGTTAGTAGGTTATATGTGGGCGATGAGCGTAGGCCCTGAAAAACTTCTCTCCCAATAGTATCCTTGGACTTGAATCTCTCCCAGGGGGTACCTAGTAGTGGGTTCTAGACCTTCTCACCCTTTTGAGAGATGTGTCATATCCTGCAGCCTTCTGGATGAAGTATACTCTTCTTGCTGACAGGAAATACTTTGAGGGGCTTCTCCGACATCCTCAACAGTACCTCCATCACGATCTCATGAATTGTGACTGCTACAATCTTAGGACAGAGGATGATCCTGGAGCTGCTGGAGGATGTCCAGCATCTTGTTTCTGGCCTCTTCCTCAATTTGCAGCATAAACAGAATGGCCTCTGCCATTTTCTGTACAAAGACCGTGAAGGTGAAGTCCTCCAGACGGGACATCCTTCTGTTTGATGGTGGAGAACGGTTGGAGGGGGGAGACCTGTGGACATCTCCACTGCAGAGACACCCCCAAAGTCATAACTGTACCCCCAAGAATACTGAGAACCTGATTAACTGTATTCCACGGAAGAAAGCAGTCTGGGTGCTCTGTCCTTGGCCAGTGGGTTATCGACCAGTGTAACTGGCCATCTTGGCCTGGACTCCAAGGATTTACAATGTACCAGAAAGCAACCATGAGCAGGACCTGATCCCAATGCCCCTCTGAGCGCCATTAGCGGGGCAGGAACCGAAATCGGCACTGGCATCAATGCAGCACCAGCAAGCATCTGCAGGGAGTCAAACAGCAGCTCCAAGGGCATCGATGTCAGCCTCTGTGCTCTCAATGCCTTGGCACCCAGGGCTTGAATCACCTTTTCCACAGCCTGCCTGATCCATTTCTCCAATTCCTCCTCAAAAATGTCCAATGCCAACACTGACTGGAAGGCAGAAGTGGCCAGATCTTCTCTGGATCCAAGAGGAGGATAGACAGCTGACACCAGGACTGGTGCACAGTGTTACAAGTCCCCAATGTGTCTAGAAGATGAGCTCTTCTCAGCACATGGTCTCTGGGGGGGGGGGGGGGGGGGGGGGGAGGGAGGCATTCTTAGTTGTGCCAGACTGTCCCCACTTTTGGCATCAGGCATCAATGGAGACTGATGTTGATAATTCTTCAGGTTCCCTCGATGCTCATCATGGGACCTCAATAACAAAGTCGAAGAGGCAGAAGACGAACCTTCTTCAAGCTGCAGGACTTAAAACAATGGTCCATCTCTGGGTGCTCTACCAGCCACTGACATCAAGGGAACCATCAAGGTTCTCTCTGACACACACAAGTGCACACTCCACACACAGCCAGGCTCTCTCCGACGTCCGTCCCCCCCCCAACACACACACAGCCAGGCTCTCTCCGACGTCCCCTCCCCCCCCCCAACACACACACACAGCCAGGCTCTCTCCGACGTCCCCCCCCCCCCCCCCCCACACACACACACACACACAGCCAGGCTCTCTCCGACGTCCCCCCCCCCCCCCCCACACACAGCCAGGCTCTCTCCGACGTCCCCTCCCCCCCCCCCCCAACACACACACAGCCAGGCTCTCTCCGACGTCCCCCCCCCCAACACACACACACAGCCAGGCTCTCTCCGACGTCCCCTCCCCCCCCCCAACACACACACACAGCCAGGCTCTCTCCGACGTCCCCTCCCCCCCCCCCCAAAACAACACACACAGCCAGGCTCTCTCCGACGTCCCCTCCCCCCCCCCGAAACACACACACACAGCCAGGCTCTCTCCGACGTCCCCTCCCCCCCCCCCCAACACACACACACAGCCAGGCTCTCTCCGACGTTCCCCTCCCCCCCCCCAACACACACACACAGCCAGGCTCTCTCCGACGTTCCCCTCCCCCCCCCCCCCACACACACACACACAGCCAGGCTCTCTCCGACGTCCCCTCCCCCCCCCCCCAACACACACACACAGCCAGGCTCTCTCCGACGTCCCCCCCCCCCCCCCCCAACACACACACACAGCCAGGCTCTCTCCGACGTCCCCTCCCCCCCCCCCAACACACACACACAGCCAGGCTCTCTCCGACGTCCCCTCCCCCCCTCAACACACACACAGCCAGCCTCTCTCTGATGTCCCCTCCCCCCCCAACACACAGCCAGCCTCTCTCCGACGTCCCCTCCCCCCCCCCCCCAACACACACACAGCCAGGCTCTCTCCGATGTACCCTCCCCCCCCAACACACACAGCCAGCCTCTCTCTGACGTCCCCTCCCCCAACACACACAGCCAACCTCTCTCCGATGTCCCCTCCCCCCCAAACACACACCGACAAATGGGCTCTCTTTCTGTCTTCCCCCCACACCCAAATGGGCTCTGACTGCCACCCCACCCCCAAATACACACAGGCTCTGTTTGACTCCCCCAGGTGAAGGATTTACTCTCTCTGCAGACCAATGCAATCCTTCAATCTCTGCAACTCAGGAATGCTAAGATTACAGGGACATCCAAATATAGGCTGGGCAATTTGACTGGTCATGTTCTGGACCCAAACAGCAATAACAGAGGTCGTAACCATCTGTGATGGACATTATCTGTACACTGTTGCATGACTTGAAACCTGTTACTCTGGGCTTCTTTTTGGCAAACATTGTCTTTCAGAAGGTTCTGAAGAGGAAGTTTATTCTCTTTCTCTGTTTATGCTTTTTTTTTTTTAAAGACGGTAGCACTCAAAAGAACTGTTGTGGTGTGCTGAGAAGGTAGCGAGGCAACACACAGATAAAGGCAAAAAGTTTTAGAAAAATTGAGAAGGGACCGAGAAACCATCAGTGCTCTACCTCAAATAAAAAAAATAAAGCCTGAGGCGGCTCTGAGATAATGTGCATGTGGCAAGTTCTGCACATGCTCAGTAGAGCTCAAACATCTACCAGCTTGGAGAGACAAGTTGACATCACTAACACATCGCAGCTAAATCAGCCTCATTATCAATGGGAAAAAGAAGCCTGTGAGGGAGTCAATTGGGCCACTAGACAAAGGGATCAAAGAAGTGCTCAGGAAGGTCAGGGAAATAGAAAAACTGTATGAACTTTTTTTGTCTGTCTTTACTGAGGAGGATATCTAGGTCATACCCACAACAGAAACATTTTTTGATGAGGAGGGTACTGAGCAACTAGTGAAATCACTGTGAAATTGCAGAACTATTAACTCAGACTGAGAGACTAAAGAATACCAAATCATCAGGACCAAATGGTATTCACCCCAGTGTTCTGAAATAACTCATAAAGGAAATTGCAGGCCTGTTTCTGGTCATTTGCAACCTATCATTTAAATCAACCATGATATCGGAAGACTGGAAGGTGGCTAATGTGATGTCAGTTTTTAAAAATGGCTCCAGTGGTGATCCACGAAATTATAGACCGGTAAGAAAGCGATGTCTGTGGTGGGCAAAATGGTCAACATACAGACAAGGAAGTCTAGTCTTACTACAGACACATGATGGCAGAAAAAGACCATACGGCCCATCTAGTTGACCCAACCGCCCAATTAATTTGACTTTATAATTCTTATCATCACTTAGATCCCCCTGTATTTATCCCCTGCTTTCCTGAATTCAGATACTGTTTTTGCCTCCACCACCTCCATTAGTAGGCCGTTTCATGCATCCACCATCCTCTCTATAAAGAAATAGTTTCTAAGATTACTCCTGCGCCTACCCCCTTTCACCCTCATCCCATAACCTCCTTTCCATTGAAAGAGGCTCGCATCCTGTTCATGGAAACCTTAAGAGGTATTTAAATGTATATCTTCCCTACCTTGCCTTTCCTCTAGGGTGCACATGTTTAGATCTTTAAGTCCATCCCTAAATGCTTTAGAAATGGTTACTTTACTGAAATGGTTACTGACCATTTCAGTAACCACCATCTGGACTGACTCCATCCTGTTTATATCCTTTTGAAGGTGCAGTCCCCAGAATTCTACACAATATTCCAAAAAAAGGTTTTAGCAAGGACCTATACAGTGGCAATATTGCCTCCCTTTTTCTGCTGACCATTCCTCTCCCTATACAGCCAAACATCTTTCTGGATTTTGCCATCTTTTTACCCACCTTTAGATCAGATACAACCACCCCCAGATCTTGCTCTCGTGTGCTTAGAAGAATTTTGCCACCTTTCCCTTCGGTTTCTGCATCTTAAATGCATTAATATGTATTTCTTTAGCATTAAGTCTTAGCTGCAAGACCCTATACCATTCTTCAAGCTTTGTCAGATCCCTCCTCATGTTTTCCCACACCTTGTTATCCAGCCTGTTGCAGTTTGGTATCACAGGCAAAAACACAAATCATTCCCCACAATTCTTCTGCTATGTCACTCACAAAAATGTTGAAAAGAACGGGTCCAAGGATTAATCCCTGAGACACACTGCTAGTAACATCACCCTCCTCAGCGTAAACTCCATTTACCACTACCCTTTGTCACCTCTTTACTAGTTTCTAAGTCACTCAAGGTCCCATACTAAAGGCATTCAATTTACTAGTCTTTTTCTGAAGGTGTAAAACATGCAGATAAAAAGTGAACCAGTTGAAATAGTTTATTTGGATTTTCAGAAGGCATTTGATAAGTCCCTCATGGGAAACTCTTCAGGAAATTTGAGAGGTCAAGGGATTGGAGGCAGAGTCCTATTGTGGACTGGTATTTGGATAAAAGACAGGAAACAAACTGTAGGACTAAATGGTCAGTTTTCCAAACTGAGAAGGATTATTAGTGGAGTGCCTTGGAGGTCTGTATTGGGATATGTGCTATTTAGCATACTCATAACCTGGAGAAACAAACAAATGAGGTGTCCAAATTTGCAGATGATAAAATTTGAGTCATTAACCAGCAGCAGATTGTGAAGAACTGCAGATCTTGTGAGACTAGGAAATGCAATTTAATGTGGACAAGTGCAAAGTAATACATTAAGGGGTAGATTTTCAAAAAGCGCGCCTTAGCGTACTTTTGTTGGCGCATCAGGCGCAAACAAAAGTATGCTGGATTTTAGTAGATACGCGCGTATCCGCTAAAATCCTGGATCGGCGCGCGCAAGGCTGCCGATTTCGTGTAGCCGGCGCGCGCCGAGCCGCGCAGCCTGCCGCCGTTCCCTCCAAGGCCGCTCCGAAATCGGAGCGGCCTCGGAGGGAACTTGCTTTCGCCCTCCCCTCACTTCCTCTATCTAACCCACCCCCCCGGCCCTATCTAGAACCCCCCTTACCTTTGTCGGGGGATTTACGCCTCCCGGAGGGAGAAGTAAATCCCTGCGCGCCAGCGGGCCTCTAGCGCGCCGAGATGGGACCTGAGGGCGGTTCCGGAGGGCGCAGCCACGCCCCTGGACCGAAACCACGCCCCCCAGGCCCACCCCCGAAACGCCGCGTCCCGCTCCGAAAACGCCCCCGACACGCCCCCCTCGAAAAACCCCGGGGCTTACGCGAGTCCCGGGCTCTGCGCGCGCCGGTAGGCCTATGTAAAATAGGCGCACCGGCGCGCAAGGCCCTGCTCGCGTAAATCCGGGCGGATTTACGCGAGCAGGGCTCTTAAAATCCGCCCCCAAGGGAAAACTAATCCCAACTACAGATAAACAATGTTGGTTTCTGTGTTAGGAGTCACTATCCAGGAAAAATACCTTAAAAGTCCTTGTGGCTAATACTTTGAAATCTTTGGCTCAGCATGAAGAAGCGGTCAAAAAGCTGAATAGAATGTTAGGATTTATTTGGTAAGGAAAAGAAAACAAGATTGAGAATATCATATTACCTTTATATAGATCTATGATACGACTGCACCTTGATAGTGTTCAGTTCTGATCATCCCTTTTCAAAAAAGACAGAGGACACAGAAAAAGGTACAGAGAAGGACGACAAATGATAAAGTGAATGAAAAAGCTCCCTTAAGGAGAAAGGTTTCATGGTTTAGGTCTCTAGCTTGGAAAAGAGACAGGATATGATTGAAATTCATAAAAACATGAGTGAAATGGAACAGAATGGATAAACAGGCATGATTATTTACCCTTTCAAACAACACTAGGACGATGAAACACTCCACAAAACTAGCAGCCGCAGATTTAAAACAAATCGTAGGAAGTATTTTTTCACTCAGCGACTACATTCTTTGATGCCAGAGAATGTAGTCAAAGCAACTATCATACATGCCGATACAGTAAGGTGCGGTAGAAAGAGGTGCGTTAGTGCCAGGCGCACCCGCGTTTGCCACTGTATTTAAATGGCATGCAAATGCAAGCCGCGTCCAACGCGCGTCCATGAAGCGCAATCCATTTTACTGTATAGGCGCTATACAGCGCCTATACAGTATCCTGAGTCCGCTGGTACATGTCATTTCAAATGTCATTTGAAATGACAGGTACCAGGAAGTGGATCCCAACTTTAAGCAAAATAAAACCTAAAAACCTAAAATCCAACGCACCGGGAAAGCCACTCTTCAGATCGTGACTAATCCCATCCCCCAGCCCCGCTCTCCTGCCCTGGCCGCGTCCATGGGTGCCAGTCTCCGGGGCAGCCCCAGTCCTCTCTCCCATCCTCCCGGGGGCAGCCGGTGGCGAGAGCAGCCCAGGGCGCATCGCGAGGCGGCTTCCAGCAGCCCTCGCCGGCGATGGTGAATGGGCACATGCCGTGACCTCTGACGTCCAGCCGGGGACTCAGGTCACGGTGTGCGTTCATGCACCCTCGCCGGCGGGGGCTGCTGGAAGCCGCCTCGCGATCTGCCCCGGGCTGCTCTCGCTTTCGCCGACGGCTGCCCCTTCCTTCCTGCTCCGGAGCTGTCAGCACGCCCGCACAGGAGACCGGCATCATGGACGCGACCAGGGCAGGTGAGCGGGGGCTGGGGAAAAGTTTGCCCGATCCTGGCTCTTGTCCCGGGGGGTGAGGGGGTCGTTTGCCCGTGAAATTTCATCTCTCTGACCTGATGCTCCACACTAAAGCAGGGGTAAGGGTAGGTGGTAAATTAGCAGGTTAAACATGCGGCAAAACTGCAGGTTAAAAAAGCGATAATCGGGGCGCACGTTACTGTATGGGAGGGAATAGCTAATCCGATCGTTTACATCTCATATACATGCCGCGGGCGAAAAAAGGGTTTCCCGTTGATTTAAAGAAGCGGTAAGGATGGGTTAAAAGGGATAGTGAATCGCGGGTTGGACTAACGCGGCCAAATTGTGAGTAGAAAGCAGGTTAGAAGCAGGGTAACCGCGGCCGCACTTTACTGTATCGGCCTGATAGTGGGTTGCAAAAGAGAACTGGACAAGTTCCTGAATGAAAAGACCAGAAAAATTAGCCAAGTGGACTTGCGAAAGTCAGCAGTTATACCTGGAGTGAGAAACAAGAACTTAATTATTGCGGATCTGATGGATCCCTGTGTCTTAAGACTGGCCACGGTCAGAAACAGAATGCTGGGTTCGATAGATCTTGGTCAAATCCAGCATAACTTTATGCTCTTAAAGAATGGACCTCACACACTAAAATAGCAACCCTATCAAGAGTAAGGCAATAAGGTATTTCCAAGACCTCTGCTGTAAGTAAATTAACTCTGGGAAGAGGTATCTAGGGTAATCTGGCCATGTCCTCGGAGAAACATTACCGACAGCTGCGAACTAGTAATGCGCCATCAGATATACGCAGCACTGTACAAATACAAAAAGAACGTGTCTTCGTTCTTCGTGGAGCTTACAAGGAAATAGGGAAGAAAGGGACCGGTGGAAGCTCCGAGGTCTCTGCCTACACAACACCGGTTGTAAACCCTGAAACCTGTGGCCAGGGAGGGGAAGGGTCCGCCTGCAGGAGTCCGGTGAGATGGGCCGCGACAGCACCCTGCTCACCTCTTGTCGCAGCAGTCGATGTTGGAGTGCAGCAGCCAGAGTTCCTCGGTGCTGTCCTGGCGGGAGGACAGGATCAGGTGGTGGCCGGTCAGGCACAGCGTTCCCTCCACGGGCGGGTAAAAGGGCCGGTGCAGCACCACATTATCCACCCGTGGGGTCTTGATCAGCTCCGCAAACTCCATTCCTACCGCTCTCCGCCCCGAGGCAGCGAAGTGTAAAGAAAACGCTGGCCCCAGGGACCACTATCACCGGGCCAACAAGGCACCGCCCCCCAGTCTCACAAACCGGAAAGACGTCACCTGCCGTAAGCTCTCGCGCGCCGCTTCCGTTCGGTTAGGCAAGGGATGTGTGACGTGCGGAAGGGGGCGGGGAGGATACAGTGGACTGCGGCTCTGACGCCGGTTAGCTGGGCGAGTAGGTCTGCTGCAACCTGAAATAATAAAAACATGTAATCTCCGTTCTTTAAAAATAAATAACTAAAAACACTGATACGGCGCCTGGAACGATGTGCCCTGAACCTTTCAACTCAATACAACAAACGTTCTTGATAAATTTCTAGCAGGATTCTCAAATAAGATATAATTTCTAGTGTCACTGTCAAGTTTCATACAAGCCGTGTTTTAGGAAAACAATTGTTTTGTGTTCAGTTTATACGGTTTTAGTTTTTACAACCCCATTGAGGGTATTTTTTGCCGAAACCTTTGATATACATTTTATTAACAAACGAGTCCCCAATTTAAATATAAAATGAAAAAATTCTTCCAAAAAAACACTAATTATCGGAACACCACTGAGATTAATACAACCTTAGCAATTCATTAGAAATAAAGTATTAAATGCCGCTCCTTATAACCTCTCCTACTATTGCCACAGTTTTTCTAAAATTAAAAGCACAGTTATATCTTTGCAAGTGTCCCAAAAGAAAGCTTAGACCCGAACTTTTAACAGTATAATGAAAATCATGGAGATTTCCAAAATGGAAGCTCTGATTTAAAAACAAGATTACAATCTTGAAAAGGGTATTGTTCGAAAAGGCTTTTTGCTAGTTCTCACTCCATTTGACTCTCAAAGCTTGAGTCATGAATCATTTTTTACTTTCTTTTGTCTTTAAGGACTAGAATTATGGACAACCTAATGGAGCTGTCACTAAGACCCATGAACGGAAATCAAGGTTAACAAATAAAAAACAGACGAGGTGATACCTTTTTATTAGACTATTTAATACATTTCTTGACTACAGTAGTTTCAAAGAGCTAATATTCTTTCTTGGGACAGAGCACAATGAGCAAAAGATGACAATGAAGTCATTGGCAGATGCCAATCATAAGAACATAAGAAAATGCCATACTGGGTCAGACCAAGGGTCCATCAAGCCCAGCATCCTGTTTCCAACAGTGGCCAATCCAGGCCATAAGAACCTGGCAAGTACCCAAAAAAAGTCTATTCCATGTTACCATTGCTAATGGCAGTGGCTATTCTCTAAGTGAACTTAATAGCAGGTAGTGGACTTCTCCTCCAAGAACTTATCCAATCCTTTTTTAAACACAGCTATACTAACTGCACTAACCACATCCTCTGGCAACAAATTCCAGAGTTTAATTGTGCGTTGAGTAAAAAAGAACTTTCTCCGATTAGTTTTAAATGTGCCCCATGCTAACTTCATGGAGTGCTATCATTAGTGCACAGTGGGACCGAAATTGAAAAACCCACAGGTAGCACTCAAAAATAGACCGGCCCAACCCAAGCCACTTATGTCTTTTACACCTACACAGCTCAATACTGCTGCATGTCCCAGCAGTCACTGCTGTAAACTATATCCCAACTCACCTCTTTCTATTTCCAGACCATGGCCTGTCCCCAGAGCAGCCACTCTCATGACCCAATTTCTACTGCATTAATGACCTGCTGACACAGCATATGCCATCACTGTCAACATGTTCCAGTGACGCATTGCCTAGTCCCTACCAGTGTTTCCTGTTGCAGTTTATGCAGTAATCTTTACCATTACTGCAGTACATCTCTGCTGAACATTGCACAGTGTTGGTCCAATATTGCAATGGCCTGTTCCCACGTCATGATGCTGCCAATGTGGCATTAATTCTTGCTGCCCAAGCTCCAGGCCCTGATTCTTAAAGAAACCACCCTCCTCTTCCTGCCTTGAAAGGTAACTAAAAAAAATTAACAATACAACTTATGATTCACTGCTCACACTAGCCATAGGCTGACTCTCATTGTTTGGAATGTATTTGCCATCCTCCTAGCAAATTGTGATCACATATTTTGAGAAAAATTGTATAAAATTCTGTAGTAACTAAAGGCCTTTACTCTTTCCTGGAGGACAATTGCTTTTTCTGTCTCAAGAACTGAAATGTGGCCTTATTTGTACCTCTAAATCAAATTTTATCAACTTCAGGCCTTGAGAGTTGCAAATAGGTCTGATTTCAAAGTAACCAAGCTATACAAATCACTCTTCTTGTTACGATTCCTCTCGTAGCTGTGCCACGAGAGGCCTCTCACCTTTTCTCTGGAGGCCGCACCAAAGCCGGGGTCTTGCCTGGACAGTCTATCCCAGTTTTGCTCCATGGCCTGGGAGGCTGCTGTTGCCATCTGGGCCTACCTGAGGCCTGTTCTGCTTCCTCCTTGACTTTCTGGTTTGGGCCTCGCCACTTCTTCCTAAGGGGTCGGCCCGCAGCTCTTCTCTTTAGTTATAGGGCCAGCCGGATGTGGCTCATCTAAACTCCTCCCAGGGAGTTGCCTGCTTCCAGCTCTATAAAAGGACTTCTCTTTCAGTTCTGTTTTGCCTTGCATTGGAATTACTTGCTTCTGGATGTCTTGCCTTCCAGTGCTCCGTCAGGCCTTTGTTCTTCGTTGGAGCTCCATGTCTCTTCTTGATATGTTTCCATGTTCCTGTTGTCTGATGTCCTTGGTTCCTGTTGTTGCTTCCTGATGCCTTGTCTTTGCCTCTGCTTCCAGAACCCCTGGTTCCTTGATGCCACCCTTTCCTGGCATGCTCATGGTACTCTGCCTATCTTCTCGTTTGCAGCTCAAGTCTCCTGAGGGTCATCCTTGCCCGAAGCCAAGTCCCATCTTGGTCCTGTTTCCTATTTGAAGCCAAGATCCGTCTTGGTCCTCAGTCTTGACTCTCGTTCCGGCCCTTGGATGTTCTTGGAGCTGCTCCGTCCATGCCTAAGACTCTGACTGAACCTGTGTCATTCTAGCGTGGTCCGCGACCAGCCTAGGATGGGCTGTGTAGGGCGTGCCTTGGTACAGGCTTTTACCGAATCTTCGCCATGTTCCAGCTTCATCTATTCCACACCTCGTCTAGAGCTTGCTTCGCATGCTAGTGTGGTCCGTGACCAGCCCATTGGGTCCACCCGTTTATGGTGGGCTGTGTAGGGTGCGCTGCGTGGCAGCCTCAACCCAGTACTTGACTTTGTTCCTGAATCTTGATCCTGAGTCTTCGAAGTTCCTTGCCTACGTCTAGAGTCTCTATGTTCCAGAGCCTTCGTCTGCCCTCGTCTGTAGTCTGGCCTGCTGCTTCTTGTCATTCCTTGTGGCAGGTCCGAAAGGGCTGGGAACGGTCGGAGGACTGTTCACTAACCAACACTATGTGTTGGCTTCAGAAGCATGCAGGTCCGGCAGAGGGTCAGACCGTCCATCTCCACCCATGCTGGGACACGCCTCGCCTACCCTCTGTGCTGCCTTGCAGTTTTCTGGGGTTGTGCCGAGGCCCAAGGGCACACAATCCCCTCAAGATGGAATCGCTCTCCCAGCGCTCCCCTTCTGTAACACTTCTTAGACACTATGTATGCAGACATTTTTGAAAAATATTCATTGTGGATATCCTAAAACCCAGATCTCTTTGAGGCTCTCACTTAAAATATTTGCTCTAAATCCTCTTGCTCAACATCAGTCAAGAGTATTATCTGAGGAATACAGTTGTGTCAAATAAAGTTTATTATAATAACCACCAAACTGTTTTACTTAGTGCAGTCTGTTTCCTTAGTATTCACTACAGTTCTTTGAGAGCTGTAATCAGGTTGCCAGGGTAACCAAATTATGCAAATTAACCAGAATCTTCAACCAAATGTATGCAAATATCTCTACTGAATATTTATTGTAGTTATCCTGAAGACTAGACTAGTTTGCAGCCCTCAAGGACAGTGAATCCTGCTGCTCTGAATATTGAGATGCTCTCTAGTGGCCATTAACCATTATAGAGACTATCAGGAATACTGATACGGTGATTAATTTAATTTTTTTCTCAAATGTAGGCACATTTTGCAATTAGAAACAAAGTAGATTGCTTTCCGTCTCAGAATCACTTTAAGAGCACACCATATAGTACTGGGGGACTGATTTCAGCTCTAGCAGTGTCATATATTGATGAATAATTTCAGAAATTCCTGCATAGAACATTGTGCCATTTAGGAAAATGTTATTAATTCTCCAGAGACAGATTTTAAACACTTTCAGTTCTAAAGCAAGGAGAGTTGCCATTGAAAGCATGCGATCAGATCATGGAATAAATCAGTGTTTGAATTTTAGTATTCTTAAGAGGACAGGCTAAATACATACATATTATGAATTTCAGAATATCTAGAATATAGATGCATTGTTATTTTGTATTTTGTTCCCTCTATATGCATGTGAAAGATAAATCAGCTACTAATTCTGCTGGTTTGCTACTAAATCTAACGTCCTCACTAGCAGCTCGATACAGTAAAGTGGGGCCGCGGTTACCCTGCTCCTAACCCGCTTTCTACTCACTTTTCGGCCGCGTTAGTTCAACCCGCGATACACTATCCCCTTTAACCCATTCTTACCGCCTCTTTAAATCCCCGGGTAACCCCTTCCGCATGCATGCCGTGACGTCACGCGCGTCCATCTATGTGCTTTCATTGGCTGGTGCGCCCAAATTGACGGGCACTCCGGCCAATGAAAGCACGCCCGTCTATGTGCGTTTGGAGGGTATGTGTAGGGGAGGAAATGAACTGCGGGTCTGAAGTACGTTTGGATGATGGAGGTTGAATCGCAGGTGATGGTAGTGTTCGGCGTACTTTGGATAATGAGGACAGTGAGAATTGTTAGATTGGGGTACACTGGGCAGATTTCTAGGTGCTGTGTAGAGGGGGAGGGCTAGTAAGGTGGGTTTCCAGACTCGTGCTAGATAAATTTTATGGACGCTGTAAGGGGAGGGGAGGCAAGTTGGGTGCCATCTTTTGGCAAAGTCTGGGAGCTGTGCAGAGGTTAGGCTGGAGTGCCCAAATCGACGGGCCGATGGAGCCCTAGCTGTTGCCGAGCCAGGAGAACCGGGACCTGCGCGGGGGGACCGCTGCGAGCTGCTTTCGCCAACGGCTGCCCCCTCCGGAGGGCGGCAGAGAAGGGAAGGGGCTGAAAAGCAAGAAAAGGTAAGTTGCCACATGTCGAGCCGCTTCGGGAGGAGGGGATTTTCGGTTTTTAGGTTTTCATGGGTTAAAGTTGGGATCCACTTCCTGGTGCCTGTCATTTCAAATGTCATTTGAAATGACATTTGAAATGACAGGTACCAGCGCACCCAGGATACTGTATAGGCGCTGTATTAAGCGCCTATACAGTAAAATGGGTTGCGTGGGCCTAACGCTTCGCCTAACGCTTCGCAGACGCGGCTTGCATTTGCAAGCAATTTAAATAGAGTATCGAGCGGTATGTGATCAGAACAGTGTGTGGGGCAAACGAGGGTGCGCCGGGCACTGCCGCACTCTTTGTAACGCGGCCTTACTGTATCGATCTGTAGAAGGGGGACTGTATTGTTTAAGTCAGATAATGATATGAAGTTGGAAGGTGGGCAGCTCAGCAGAAATGCTTTACTGAGATGGACAGCAGATGTTTGGACTTGCCTGCTAATAGAGGTGGTAGCAACCAACATAGTGGTGAAATTCACTGATGCCTGGGACAAATGAAGAGAGGCAGTGGTAAAGGCAAGGGAAGAAGATAGCCAGAGATTGATTAGGGTCTATGGTAATTCAGGAGGCAAGGGGGAACTAGGCAGACTGGGTGGACTAAGTGGTCCATATCTGCTAGCATCTAATCTACTATGTTACTGTATTACACAGGGCAATTACAAGTCTACATTAATATAATGACATAATATAATAATATAATATAATTAATATAATGAACCCCTCTTATTCTGAAATGCCGTTTACATTCTCCCTGTCCCTCTAACCTAATCCTCCCCCCTATTTATTTTGCTCTCTGCTATTTTCTCCTTTTCACCCGCCCACCCCCTGTTTATGATTTTTGACTTGCCATTAACTAGTGGAATATGACTTGCAACAGTTCAATTGCTTTGTGTTCTTAACTGGTTTCGCTATTGATTTATATTATGTTTTTGTTCTTAAATTGTTCTTAAATGATTCTTATTATGTCCACCTTAATTGCATAATGTCTGTAAAACCTGTTGCTAGTTTTTTACGTGCTGCGGTATATAAAAAAATCACTAAATAAATAAATAAATAATATAATATGAGAACAAGAATATTGTGATAAAGGGGTTCCTAAACAAGTTTCCTGACATTGGTTTGAAACATAAACATTATCCAAAGAATCAGGCAGCAAGCCAGCTCCCTTTTTCTAAAAACAAGTCTGCCATCATTGCCCTTCTGAAAAAGATTAACTGTGAAGGGAGAGTGGTTTTTGTATCAACACATTCATTCTTATTTGCTTGCTGTGCTGAATATTAGACCTTTTCCATTCAGTGCTTCTTGCAATTTAAAAATTCTGAGGTATAGAAATGTGTGTTTTTTTAGTTGCCATGACTTTCTTTGTCATATATAGAGAGTGCAGTCTTCTAACATTTAAAGATACAGGACTCTTCTGTGGTTTTGGCCTCCAGGCAGTGAACAACAGCCAAGTATCACATTTTCCTGAATATCTACTACAAGGGAATATTTGGCGACAGTTCAGTGTATTTTCAACACACCAAAAATTGTTTGGGTCTGAACAAATCCCTGGATGGCCGGCGCCATCTTTACGATGGCAGCAGCCATCTTTAAAGATGGCGTCGGCTCCTACCATGTGACAGGGGCCGGCCAATGGCACGGATACACTGTCACATGGTAAGGGCAAAGGGCCATCGGGGCCATCTTTATGATTGGCAGCCGACGGCCCGAGAACGGGAGATCGCTCCCGGGACCACCACTAGACCACCATGTAATTTAAAAATGTTTTGGGGGGATAGGGAGGGTGGGAGAAGCTAAGGGGTCATCTTTAAAGGGTCGGGTGGGTTTTTTTTTAATCGGGCCATCGGCGCCATTTTTGAGTGGCAGCCAAAATGGCACTGATGGCCCGAGAGCGGGAGATCAGTCCCCGTGCCCCCACTGGACCACCAGGTACTCGTAAAATGTTTTGGGGGGTTCGGGGGGGGGGGGGTGGGGGAAGGTAAGGGATTAGTTTTATAGGGTCAAGGTGGGTTTAGGGGTTGTTTTGGTGTGCCGGTTTTCCCGCCGTCCCCCCAAATAACTCCCGTTAGTGGACACTAACGGGAGTAACGATTTTTCATGATAATTGTGAAAATTTCTATTGTATCGCGCACTGTACCGATTTTTGACGATTTAAAAAATATCGGACGATTTTTTAAATCGTCAAAAAACAATTCACATCCCTAGTAGCTGCCAAGACATCCAAGCAGTGTTCTTGCTGCTGCAAGCGCTGGGCTATTCCGGGGATGGCCTGGAGGCCAGACAGGTCCACCGGGTCTATGGCCTTAGCAAACTGTTACAAATGTGGGCCCTTGGCCGGCTAGAGTGTGATGAGATCCGCTGAAGGAAGGCCTGCAGAAAACTAGTAGCCGGTAGGCGGCACAGAACCAGGGGACCGGACAGGACCTTCACCTATACCAGCCCACGTTCCCTGCAGGTTGAGCCCTGGGTGCTGGGGCCAGCAGGACTTAGGCGAGGGTCCCTGGCTCAGAGAATATCAAGTACAGTCTGGGTTGAGGCAGGCAGCAAAATAGGAGTAACAGGAACAGTCCAGAGGTCGTGGCAGGCGGCAGCGGAGCAAGACGAGGATCCAGGCCAGTAGTTGGGGCAGGCTGAGGACAAGCGGGTCGATGGACGGACCAAGAGTCCGTTGTTTGTTGTTGTTTGCTCTGTTAACTGGTTACCCCTTGTTTACTGTAAACCGGTACGATAAGACCTGGTCTTGAGCATCGGTATATTAAAAGAATTTAAATAAATAAATAAATAAATAAATAAATAAATAAATAAGAGTCGGGATAGGCAGCAGACGAAGATGAACCGGAAGCCAAGCAGATGTCAAACCAGAGAAGCAAGCTGAGAATGGAGCAGGATCAGGAACTCGGGAATGGAGCAGGAGCAGGAACTGAACACGGCTGAATCAGGAACACAGGTTCAGGAACTCAGAAACAGCAACTAGTACTCCGAAGGAGAAGGACCTATTGCTAAGGCAAAGGAATGGAATTTCTTGCTGGGTTTAAATACCTTATAGCGTCTGACATCACTTTAGGGGCTGGGCCGAGGTTTCTCGCCATGGCCCCTTTAAATCCCGAGCCCTTGTGCGCACACGCCTAAGGGGCAGGGTTGTGAGCAGGAAGACGGCAGCGTCTCCCTCATAGGGAGAGTGCCATGGGAAGGCTCAGCTGCAGACCGGAGCATCGCGGAGGGCGCCACGATTGATTGATGAAAGGCAGCAGGTGAGGTGGGGACCCAGCTGTGGAGTCCCACGGCCGGGATTCACAACATAACATCATCATTATATGAGAGAATCCTATGCAACAAATTGTTCACATCTAGCATAATTCATGTTTACTTGTGGTATCACCAGCCCTGGCTCAAGTTGAGTCCAGAGCCTTGTCCATGCGCTCAAATACTTATGGTCCCAGCTGTTCAATCAGTTGCTCCTCCATTGCCCTATGTGACTATGTGACAGAGTGCTCCTCCTCTAGTCAGCCGCATCTATTTTCTTCAACTGAGCTTTGATATCACTGTACTGGTGGGCTTCTTGCTCTCCAGGTCTTTTGATGCCACTCCATTGTGAGATGGCCAGTGAAATGGTCTTCAAGATGTGGCTCTTGTTGGCCCTGAGTTCTTGGCTGCCTGGTTCCCAAATAAGAACATAAGAACATGCCATACTGGGTCAGACCAAGGGTCCATCAAGCTCAGCATCCTGTTTCCAACAGTGGCCAATCCAGCCCATAAGAACCTGGCAAGTGCCCAAAACCTAAGTGTATTCCATGTTACCGTTGCTAGTAATAGCAGTTCCTGATTCATGATATAGTTTACAGGACACCTTCAATAATTCTGTGTTGAACTTAAATGCGCGAAGGCATGGGTGAGATGCTGCCTAGCTGTCTGATGATTGGGTTGCCACTTCTGCTTCTATAGGGGTCATGTTGCTAGCTTCACTCTCAATCCCACTTCCTTCTCCCCTCCCCTTCCCCTGCACCTGCCCTGTCAACTGCCCTACGGCCCCACCCTCTGGCCTCTCTGTCTGGCCCTACCTTGTCATCCTCCTTCCTCCATGCTCTCCTTCCTAGACCCTCCCTTCTCCTATCTCTTTCCTCCTCCCATTCTCTACTCCTACTCCTCCATTGCCCACCACTCTTTCCTGTACTACTCCTGCTCTCCGCCTCCTCTCCCCATCTCCTCCTGCCTCTCCTCCCTACCTCCACGCACATGCCTTTCATGCTCCATCATCATACACTCCTCTCTTCCACTCTCTAAACAGAAAGGGACACACAGATAAACAAAACAAATGCACAAAAACTTTCACATACAGGCAAACACAATAGACCAAGGGTAAAGTGTACAGATAACAAACAAGAAACAAGACAACTCAAGCAGGTAATCAGGGCCGTGCAAGGGTATTAGACGCCCTAGGCGAACCTTTTGCCTTGTGCCTGCTACTCCTCCCCCTCGGTCCAGGCTCCAGCCCCGACTTCATTCACTCAGACAGGCTCCCCTCTTAAACACACTTAGGTTCCTTGTCTCATTCATACATATACCCTTACACAGGCTCCCTCCCTCTCTGCCACTAACACCATTGCTCTCTCATATACACAATCCCCCTCAGTCATATACACACACACAAACAGAAGTGCTGCTCGCAGCCCGCTGAGACTCTACTACTCTCAGCCGTGAGAGGGATGTGCTCCACTCGCAGCCCCACATGGCTGCTCTTTTCGCCCCTAATGACTGGCACCCTAGGCGACCACCTAGTTTGCCTATTGGGATGCACAGATTTCTAAACATCTCTAACTCTCTCCAAACTTCTACCACCACCACCAAACTCCTCTCTTCCCTCTAGCTCCTGACACACCTTCAAACAGGCAGCTGCAGGAAGCTGGGTATATAACAAAAAAAAGTATCATGCAATGCAGTATTTAATTACACAGCACATTGTTTAGGAAATTTCACTAATCACTCCCATATTTTTATGGCAGGAAGTTAACACACAATATTTCCCATCTTTTTACTGCCCTTGGGGGATAGGGAAATACCTACAGTACCTGAATGTTCTTTATTTTGAAGTGCCAAAAAGCAGACTATAAATAAACAAACAGAAACATCATTCAGAATATGAAGATTAATTATTGTCCAGCTAATGATTGTTCTAATGCCGTAATGATTTGTTTATGATCGGAGCTTGCTAATTTTATCTCAGTGTTTGTGAATCATTCTTTAAAAACAGAGCACGTACCTGAATCTTTAAAAACTGCTACAGTTAAGCCAGGTATCAAAAAATTTAAACCGTGATGAGTTGGATTTAAATAAATAATCAGCCTACTTCTAATTTGCCTTTTATAACAAAAGTCCTGGAAAAAAAGTTGGGTTCAATTAGTTGCTTTCTTTTATTGAAGATTTTTCCGTCTTGGATATTCATCAATATGGTTTTCGCATAGGACATAATGCAGAGACTGCTGCTTTCAATTTTTGATGTGTTTCATATGAGTTTTGATTGTGGCACTGAATCTTTTTTAGTGTTACTTATTTGTATTTATTTTATTTTAAAATATTTATAGCCCACTAATAACAAACCAGTCATGCTGATTTATCCACAGCTTTTGATACCATTGATCAAAGATTGTTGCTGCAACGTTTAACACACAAAGGAATAAGTGAGACCCCATTTAAATGGTTCTCTTCTTTTCTTGATCAGCAAATTCAGAGCATATTTTTGCCTAATAAATCTTCATCATCTATACTTCAATTAAAGACCAGGGTCCTGTAGAGTTCGACTTGTTCAGCCCCACTTTTTAATATTTACATCGCCCCTATTTGTCAAGTTGTTCCAAACATGGATGTTGATTATTGAGTTTATGCAGGTGACATCCAATTTTTCGTCCCAATTAAGGGATCATATAAGGAAGCAATTGATAAGATCCTTGAATGCCTGATAAGTGTAAAAAACGGCTAGTGAAGCACAAATTTCGGTTAAATATGAGTAAAGTGGACATTCTTTATTTAGCTAGATTTCCCTCCACCTTTGTACCAGAATCCCTTGAGGTAGACAATCTACAAATACTCATTGTGAATCAAGAATGCAGTCTGCGTATTATCATGGATACTACTCTTTCCCTATGCCTTCAGATAAATAAAATTGTTAAAGGAGCTTTTTTCTAATTGTGGAATCTACGTAGGTTGCAACCTTACCTTGATACTGCCAGTCTGAGAATTGTTATGCATGCCCTTGTCTTATCTCCCTTTGCTGACTATAATATACTATACCTTGGACTGCCACAATCATCTTTGTGTGCCCTTCAATATGTATAGAATTCTGCTACTCATATTGGGGTAGATTTTAAAAAAGAACACTCATACGTCCATGTGCGCATGCTACTCGGCGCACACATACGGATGCGCAATTTTATAACATAGGCCTGCCGGCGCGCGCACATATGGATGCGTGATTTTATAACACGCGCGCATGTTGCGCTCTGGGTGGACCCTTGTCCTGTGGCAGTGGAGATGCACCTCCTGGTAGGGACCAGGAGGCAACTGCCCCCAGGGGGTGGAGCACGGAAAGAGACAGAGGCTAGGAAGAGCTTCACCACTGGAAGCTCGAGGTCCCCCTGGGAGAAGCCCGTGGGGACCCGGGCCGCTTGGACTTAGGTGGGCCTTGCAGGGTCTCCTGGGAGAGTGGAAGTCCGGCGTGCCCACAGACAGAAGGGGAGCATGGTCAGGTTCGAGACTGGAGGTCAGGTGGAACAAGGAGGACCAGAAGAGCATAGGTGACAACAAGGCTAGGAACAGAGCCAGAATCTAGAGACGAGGTCAAGCAGGCAGACGTCAAAGTCCAGGAGTCAATACGAGGAATGGTCAACAAAGCAGAGGTCAGGTACCGGAGGTCAGATTAAGTCACAGGCAGGCTGAGGTCAGGAGGCAGGCAGCAGACAGGCAGGTCGAGGAGTGGACTGGAGTCAGGAGGCAGGCAGAAGGCAGGCGAATTGAGGAACAGACTGGAGTCAGAAGGCAGGCAGGTCGAGTAGCAAACCGAGGTCAGTACCAGAGAGACAGTTCGGAGGTACCTGGGGAGACGAACAGGAACAGGAGGACGCTGGAACAAGGCAGGAACAGAACTGGAACGAGACTTTGAACAAGACAGGAACAAGTACAAACGTGGAGACAATCTAGCATAAGCCGACCTGATTGCCAAGGAAGTGCAGGCAGGGACTTTCTTATAACAGAGAATCAATCAGGGCACGCCGTGGAGCTAAGACCCACCCTTGGCCCTACAAGAGGCCGGGCGGTCCGTGGCCAACAGCGCCGAAGACGCCGAGCTCCGGCGTGAGGCCTGGTGCGCAGTAGAAGGCCCGACGACCGCTGCCGCGGGACGCCAGGGCCTGGAAGTGCTAGCAGCTGCCACTAGGGAGGCCGTCCTGGGACCTGCCGTGGAACTATGAAGGTGAGTAGGCCCATGCGCAAGACGGGCGCGGACAGGGTGCGTAACACAGCGTTCGCAAGGGGGGGCAGACTAAAACAAAAATCACGCGGCGACACATCATCGGGCTTCCCCAGTTCTCTAGGAACTTCCCTACCCTAACCTCCCTTTCCCTTCCCCTCTCCAACCCGCCCCCTATCCCTATCCTAGGTGTCCCCCATTTTTTTAACTTACATTTTGCTCCTCCGAAGGAGCAGTAGCAAGTTGCGTGTGCCGGCACCCTGCCAGTGCGCGATCCCCTGGCACAGCAGCAAATGGACACTGAACCTGCACCTCCAGCCCCATCCTCCAGACCTCCTCTTTGCCGAGGCCCGGCTCTTGTGTGAGTAACAGGGGTTACGCACATGGCAGGGCCCCTTTTAAAATGCACACAGCGTGTGCAAGGCCCAGCCACATGCGTAGCCCCTGTGTTTTACACGCGCAGGCCATTAAAAATCGGGCCGATTATTACTAGAACTCCTTTACAAGAGCTTATTATACCAAAACTGTTAGATCTTCATTGGCTTCCTGTTAAGTGGTGCATTTTGTTTAAGACCTTAGTACTTGATTTCAAGGATTTAAATTGTTTGGTTTCTCCTAGTTTCAATGCTGTTCTAGAACTATACCAATCATAACATAACTTAAGGTCAGCCTCTCAGGGTCTGTTAAATGTCCCTTCGTTCAAACAAATAAGATTGAATGAGTCCCAGAAAAGATTGTTTTATGTTCAAGGGCCCATCCTATGAAACACACTAGCCAAAGAAATCAAGGATGAGCAAGCCTTGTTAAATTTCGAAAGAAGGGAAAAGCATATCTATTTCAGAAAGCCTTTATTTACCTAGAGCAATAAAGCTGCTTATCTTGTTTTTATTTGGCATCATATAACAGAAGACAAGCCGTTTTTAAAACTATAGTAGGGCTAATTTGGACGCTCTTGTGTCCAGAAAGGCACCTAACTAATCACAAATCTTTGCCGCTTGGGGTGCTGATATAGGCAGCAAGCAGAATGCCTATTTGGCCACTGGTGTGTGGCTGGATATAGGCGCTCAGTCGGGTGCAAATCTGGACGATGGGTTAGCCAGAAAGGCACCTAGATAATCAACCATCTGGACGCTCAAAGACACGTATGCATGTTCAGTAAAAACATGACCCTGGAATGTATTTTTAATTTTTTATTATTTTGAGTAACTGTATTATAGCACACTAACAACTGTTAGTGTGCAGTAATTACCATTAATGCGCAGGAACTCTGTATTACGGCACAGTAACTAACAGTTGTTGGTGCGCAGTAACAGAAAATGTTACTAAATTGACACTTTTAGTCATTCAAGGGAGTAGTTTGTTGGCAACAGGTGTGAATCTGTAGTCCCATTGGCTGTCTTATTGTTAGTTATTTCTGTATACAATGCTTGAAGAATGAATAACAAGGAATGAGTGATATAAAGTATCCTAAAACAACTCTCTGACTAATGTATGAAGACTTCTGAAAAGGAAATTGTGTAGCACAAATTACTTTATAAACCCTTGAATTAATATGTTTTAAGTATTATGTTCATCTATATTATGAATGTAGCTTTTGTAAACCATTGTGATCTTCTTTTGGAATGACGGTATATAAAATGCTTAAATAAATAAAATAAATATCAGCATGAGGTCTCCAGATGAACCCTTCCAAGTTGTCTGCAATCAAAGAATGGCCTTGGCCGGTGGATCTTAAGACCATCCAGCACTTTTTAGCTTTGCTATTTACTACCGACAATTTATCCATCACTATTCCAACTTTATTGCTCCCAGCACTGCTCTGATTAAGAAGAGAGCTAACATTAGGAACTGGCCCTCGAGGTGATCCATGCATTCATCCTCCTGAAGTCAGCCTTTCTTTCACAAAGGTACTTCAGAGACCTGATGTCACCCGGCCCTTCTTCTTAGAAGTCGATGCATCCTTGGCTGGTGTGGGGGCTGTTCTCTCCCAGGTGACCTCCATCAGTAAGCTATTACCCTGTGCTTTTTACTCTAAGAAATTCTCCCAGGTGACAGAGAGCTGCTTGTCATCAAACTGGCCTTGAACTAATAGCTCCATTTATTGGAAGATGCTCTATACCCCTCTACCATCTCATGGACCACAACAACCTGTTGTACCTTCAGACAGCCAAAAGACTCAACCCTTGCCAGGCCCTCTGGTCATTATTCTTTGTAAGATCTGATTTCTAGCTAACGTATTGACTAGTGGAGAAGAACACCAAAGTCGATATTCTTTGATCTTGCGGATGTCACTTAAGTCCTTCAGTATCTGGTCAATCTGGCCAAGATTGTGGCAGTTACCCCTATTGGGTCCTTCACTCTAGGCCCCGACTTAGGAGAAAAGAAACAAACTCCAAGTGCAAACTGCTAGGAAACCCTGTCATGCAACACAGCACTTCCCCAACTCCAGGCTCCTATGGTTACCAACAATAAGGCATAGCAATGCCCTTCAGGGCTACACCTGCCCTCATTTTATACCAGCTAGCCATCTGCCCCAGGTATGCTCACCAGAGCAAAGAAAACACAGGCCTTTCGACCTCTCTACAGCTCACACCATCAGGATCGCTCTCACTGCTTTCCATGCCTTCGACTGGCTCTCCCTGGTCTGGTCTTTGTTACTTCCTGCTCCTGTAGGGTATTCATTGGCTCCACTCCAGATTTTCTATACCCCTGGCACCCCTCTAGCTTTTCTTCAGTTACCTACTCCTGCAGTATACTCCCTGGCTCTAGGGACAGCACTCACTTGCTGTTGGAGGGTAACGCCCTGTCCAAATGCAGTCCTACTACACAACTGGTACTCGCTTTTCTTTTCTTCAGTGAAAAGGTAAAAAAAAAAAAAAGAAAAAACTACTGCTTCACCAGCACTAACTCATTTATACCCCTAGCTACACAAGCAGAGCTGACCCCCTTTACTTGTCCTGGTACATTTAAACCTACTTTTGCTTTCAAGCCCCAGGTCACCTTTCCCTGCATTAAAATAGGCTTTCAGTGTTTAAATTCTATGCTCCCTGAACCACAGTTTTTTTTAAACTGCTCAGTGCTCTGTGTACTCCTGTGCTCTGTACCCTGTTTACAGCCACAGGTTCTCTTCTACAGTTCTCAGTGTTCTGTGTCCTCCTGTGCTTATTTTCTGTGTTCAAACCAAAAAGTTTTGCAACTGCTCTACTTCTGTTTGCTCCCTGAGCCGCATCCTTTTAAAACTTTCTTTCAGTGCTCTATGCAAAAGCTTAGCAGCACTGCCTCTGTCTCAAACTGCTTCCTTGGGCAGGATTTACACAACAAACTTTTCTTTTGGCTGCTCCTCCCATGGAGACTTGAGTTTCTCTCTGTGCTCAGTTTATAGAGAAATCCCCGAACTGACACCATATATGGGATGACTGAGCAACTTTCATAGGCTGGAAGCAGAAGCCATGCTGACTCCAGCCATTTCTTAACAGATTCTAAGTTTATTCAACATACAGAAGACTGCCTACCTTCCAGCAGCAACAGTCAGAGCTTTATTTGGGTCAGAAATTTTTTTTTAGGAGCTGCCTTCTCCCAGAAATACTGCTTACTTCAGCAGCAATACTCACAACTGTAGTTAGGACAGAAATGTATTTAGGGACTACCATCTCCTAGACAGGCGGGGGCCTCCTGATCCCAGCTGGGCTCTGCCTCTTAACCTCCCCACCTGGGTGCCACCCACAGATTCTTCCTTCCTAGCAGGGTCCTGCCCACAGAGCTCTTTCCCTCTGTGGGATTTAAGGTGGACCAAGCAACTAGTCTGGTCCCACCCAGTTTAAGCAGAGGTAGTAAGGCCAGTCCTTCACACAAGCCAAGGTCAGGGCAGGCGGCAAGCAGAGCATGGTCAGAACAGTCTGGGTCAAAACAAAAACAGGAAGTGAATACTCCGATTCAGGGTTAACTTGCTCAGGCAAGTATGAAGTGAACTGAGTTTCCTTAAATACTTAGATAGTGCTTATGTTATCAAGCTCTGCCATAGGACTTCCTGACTTCAGATCCTATAAGGCTCCATACTTCCTAACTTTCTTGTCTTTTTATCAAGCAAACTACCTATATTCCCTGTCTTTTTAACATGCAAACACACTTAAAGCTACCTACCTTTCCTTTTTAATGAAGCACACAAAGTAAAGATCAGTTTACCCCTCATTATCACTCTCCCCCAAGTCCCAAAATTATCCAATAAAACAATACTCACCAATCCTCTTCAGCCACCAGAAAAAATTTTCTTCTGCTCAGGATGCTTCCTTAGGATTGATGTCTACCTCAGGCTTGATGTCTATCTCTGTCTTTCTTTGTCTGTTTTATTCTAACCACTTGATGCTGTCCCTGGGCTCAAGCACACTGCTCACTAAAAAGAAAAAAAAACTCCAGAGTTAAATCACGGCCTTCTCACCTAGGCCTCCAGTCCTGGCTTTGTTTCCAGCCTGGGCCAGTTTTATCATGACTCCAGCAGCACACCCTGCACTTCCAGATTTGCCACTGTTCACCAACATCCAGGTTCGTGATGTAATTGTAATGGAGGTGTAGACACCAAAGCCATGAGTCCCTGGAGCTTCCCCCTGCCTTTCACAGCAGGAACCCCTCCTCCCCCAGTAGCTCCTTGATGCCTCAATCCGGTCTCCCCCTCAATGACAGTGCAATGATGGAAGCTGAATGAAATACCTCCTGCAGCTCTCCCCAGTCGGCCTGACTTTGTTTCTGCCCTCTTGGCTCCTTCCAGTCCCATTCTATTGGGCTGCAGCAACAAGAACACAAGGGCAGCTCAGCCCCAAACTGCAGAGCCCTGAACTCGCCCTCTCCACCTAAGGACTAGGACAGTCAGCTTTCCTAAGGCCATCTCCCTAACCCCAGGCATGGGCACGGGGCACCAAGAGGCATCCCTCCAACCAAAGGCAGGAAAAGAGAAACAAAAAAACATTTTATTTGTGATTCCTGTTTGGTTTCATGAGCAAGGGACTATTCAGTAGAGTGTGGAATTTTCCAGTAACGAGAGGTGTCAGTAGGTGGAAACTTAGACAATGATGTACTGCGGGAACTCTCCTCCAAATGGGATGGGTTTTGGTGGTATTAAAAAGAGGCTTTCCAGGAGGCACAGAGCAGAGAGAAAAGAAGCTAAAGATGAATCTGGAGATGGAGAAGTTCTGAGGAGGTCTTTATTCAACTCAAGGAGTTAAGGGCTTAAATGTGGAAGTTGTGAGTTTTTGGAAAGCCAACTAGGAGAACAGGGACTCTTAGATCAAAGGGACACCATTCTGTCTGGTCTAGCCCACAACTTGAGTGTTTGGAAAAGTAGAAGATTCCTATTCTTCATTGCTGCTTGAAGAAAGGAAAAGCCTTAGGACCTGATTTTCAATAGAATTTACATGCTTAAAATTGGGGTTTACATGTGTAAATGCACTTTATCCATCTAGATGAGCTTTTGAAATTGCTACAATATATGCCATTGAAATATCAATAGGTTTTACCCTCATTAAGTGCACTTAACACGAGTAAATAGCTTTTGAAAATTGTTACAATTTAGATTTAAATGCATAACTCCTTTGAAAATTCACCTGTTATTGGAGAGTAGAGAGGGACCTTCTATGGGACAGTACTCAAGTGACCTGGGAAGTTAGAAACAATTTGGACCTCTGTTAGACTGACTAAAAATCTGTGGGTTTTTCTGCCTGTGATTTAGTGTTTTTTCTGGACTATATGCTTTTTTTCTCGACTGGAATTATTTGGAGTCTGAATAAATCCCTTTTTTTCCCTGTTTTAAAATACAACTTGAGTGTGGACAGTTTCTTCTTATGTGAGTCTCCCCTTGGGCCTCATAGTTCTTGCTGCTACCCAATGGAAAGAACCCTGGACCAGGGCTGCAAAAAGATTTTTTCCACCATTGCAGTGCCAAAGGTTGTTGCAAGCTCAGATAGACGCTTGAAAGCGTGAGCCCCAGTAAAACGGTGCAACTTACTCAACCCCGGGGCTGACCATGGTCTACGCCGCTATCAGGCGAACGCATCCTGGCACAGACTAACTGGAATAGGAATACTATTTTCTTGGAACTAGGAACACACTTGAGTTATAACACACTTGGGATGGATGTCCAGCATGCACAAGGAAGGAACACCCAGCAATACAACGTTGATCTCTGGGGTAGTCCTCTGGCAACTCTGAAAGCCCTTTTGGACTGCTACTTGGGAACGGCTTGTGTGTCAGGACAAATGAAGGTGAGGACTGAAGGTGACTCTGGAGACAAGGACATGATGAAGGCATTGAAGACTTTGAACTAGATGAATGTACTGAAGACTTGGACAAGACGAAAGCTCTGAAGAGTTGGACAAGACAAAGGTACTGAAGACTTGGAACTATACAAAGGCATTGAGGAGGTCCAGCACCACTTCGTACCCTACACAACCTTATACTTGATAACCAACTAACCTTCAAACCATATATCAAATCTATCCTTAGCAGCTGCTATTTCAAACTTCAAACCCTCAAAAAACTCAAACCCCTTCTCTACTTTTCCGATTTCCGTACAGTACTCCAATCCATAATTTTTTCAAAGATTGACTACTGTAATGCTCTCCTACTTGGACTCCCTTCTACCCACATCAAACCTCTACAACTCCTCCAAAACGCTACTGCTCGCATCCTCACCAATGTCAATAAGAGAGACCACATCACTCCCACCCTCATTGATCTCCACTGGCTTCCCATTCACTCACGAATTATTTACAAGACCCTCACCCTCATCCACAAAAGTATTACTAACGAACACTACAACTGGCTAAATCCACCCTTCCTCCCTCGTACCTCCACAAGACCCACCCGTGCTTCCCTCCGTGGAACCCTTATCCCTCCCTCCATAAAATCCACTAGACTAATCTCCACCACCAATAGAGCCCTTTCCCTTGCAGGCCCCTCCCTCTGGAACTCTATGCCTCTTGACCTACGTACCGAAACCTCCACACCTACTTTCAAAAAGAAACTCAAAACCTGGCTTTTCCTCCAAGCTTACCCCCTTTCCTCATCAGCTCCACCAACTAACATGCTAGCCCAACCCTCATCTCTCTCCAACATCCCCCGTTCAGGTCCTACACCCAATACCCTCCCCTTCTAATGACTCATACAATTTTGTATATAACAAGTGTACATATTTCTCCCTCGAATCCCAACTCATATCCTATCCCTGTGTCTTTTTGCACCCTCCCCCTGCCCCCCCATTTGTCTCGACTACCCCCCTCCATCCCTCCCTTTAGTTATTTAGTTATTTATTAGTTATTCAGTTATTTATTCTGTTACTGCGTTTATGTTATACACCGTTCTCTGTAAAGGCTACGCCTATATATCTTTTGTTGCAAGTTACTTGTAAACCGGCACGATGTGCAAACGGTTGCCGGTATATAAAATTAAATAAATAAATAAATAAATAAATAAACCTGTGGGCTGGTCACGGACCATGACAATAGTAGTTACTGGGCTCAGGAACAAGGTAGAAGCTGAACAAAAACTCCAAAGACCAGAAACAGGACTCAGGAACTCTGACTCAAACTCAGGAGTTCAGGACCAGGGATGGGACCCTGGAATTCAGGAACTCGGAACAAGGCTTTAAAACCAAGGGACTTCTGGACTCTTGGACCAGCAAGGAATACTCTGTAGACTTCAGACAGAACATAAGAACATAAGAAAATGCCATACTGGGTCAGACCAAGGGTCCATCAAGCCCAGCATCCTGTTTCCAACAGTGGCCAGTCCAGGCCATAAGAACCTGGCAAGTACGCAGGATGAAGACTTGACATCAGAAACAAGACATGGAATGCAGGAATGAAGATTTGGATTCAGGAATGAAGATTTGGAGTCAGGAACGAAGACACTGAAGATAGGAACCAGGAATCGACGACTTATGTTTTTGTAAAAACGTGAACCCTGGGCCGAGGTGAGAGGTGCCTCCACACACAGGGAGGAGCCCTGTGAGCCTCACCGTCGGTAGGCATGGTCTCAGTGGTCTCGAACACAGCTGTATGGTAGAGACCTTATTATACAGGAAGGAAAGCAAACCCGTGGAGTGGGAGATGTAGATAAAGAACAGTTCTGAGCTAAGGGGTAACCCCCCGATGTGAATATCCGGTAGTGGCCTGCGGAGCGGGGTACGCCAGAAAGTCTCTTCAGAAATGTAGCAAATACTTCAGACGTGCAGATCCGGTAGTGGCCCGCAGAGCGGGGTATGCCGAAGATGTCCATACTGTAGAGATGATGGGAAGATAATCTGAGGTGCAGGACCCCAGATGAGGATCCTGTTGAAGATATAATAATACCCTGCAGCGCAGGGTATCCTGGAGCAACTCCTACTGGAGAGGATACAGTTGTGGCCCGAGGCACAGGGTACGCCGTAGAGGATTCCTCAGTAGGAATAGGTATTGTTGAAGTCCGAAGTCTAGTACTCACAAAGGTAGTTCCAGGAGACTGTCCTGAGAAGCGGGACAGGTAGAAGTCCAAGGCAAGAAGGCCCTCCAAGGAGCAGATAGCCAGGAACATGGAAAGGCCCCCGAGGAGCGGGTATCAAGAGCATCACATGCCAAGGCAAGAACTGGAACTGGAAGTCCAAGGATGGAGCGGTTTCAGCAACAAGGGAACTTCTTGCTAACTCGTCAAAGCATAGAGCCAGTCAGCTTAAGTACTGGAGCGAGATGACATCATTCAGAGGGGACGCCCCCGAGGTTCCCGCCATGATGTGTACAAAGTGGCCCTTGCGCGTGCACACGGCTTAGGTGAAACCAGGAAGAAGATGGCGGTCGGCAATGCCCACGCCATCCTGGAAACGCCAGGTAGGTCGGCAGTGACTGGCGGAGGCCGCCATTCTTCCTAGAATTGATGGTGCAGCAAGAAAGAGGTGAACATGAGAGGTCGCAGCCATCTGCGACCGACGGGCATAACAGAGACCAGGAACATATAACAAGGAACAAGGAAACAATGAAGACATTGACGGTGTAGCCATCCATTGCAAGGCCAGAAGCAAAGATTGAAGAGTCCTTTTATAGGGCTGCAGGAAGGACATCATCAGAAGGAACCAAGAGGCTTTTTCCGCAGCGGTCCCTTTAAAGCTGGAGCTGAGGCGCATACGTGCCTAAGGAGACACTGAGGTGCTCTGAGGTGGGCGGCAATCTAGGCCACAAGAAGACCAACAGAGGCAGAATCTTTCCACCACATGGACTAGCATCATCTCTTCTGGCAGGGAAGTGACTGCAGGGATCTGGTGGCGATGGTGGTGACATTAGCAGCTCAAGGCCACACTGATCAGAAGTGTCTCCTGCTGGCCTCGGGGGTCAGTGGTGTCCATGGAGTCAGGAGGTGAGTGATCCGCAAGTGGGCCTATCCCGCAAACAGAATCACAACAGTAGCCCCTCCTCAAAGCCCCTCCCTCCAGCCTCTTCTCTTCGGCTATGGAGGGGGCAGACACAGGATCCAGGGATATTTGATTTCAGAACCTGAAGTGAGGCAAACTGGATAAAGACAAATGGCTGCAGTTCTTGGACGAAGACATGGCTTGAAATAAGGCTGAAGAACTGGAACAAAAATCTGAATGCAAGGGCCTCCTGCAAGTCATAGGCAAAAAAAAATCTCAGGAAAATACAAGAGTTGAAGCATAGAAGGCCTGTCGTGGGGACACGATTACCAAGCTCACGGCCTTCTCAATCTGTTGCAAGTGCAGAAGGATGCTCGAGAGCATGAGCCCCTGTGTTGCGGCATCACCTGCACAACCCTGGGTTTAGCCATGGTCCATGCTGCTTGCAGGAGAATTCATCCAGGCACGGGCTGACTGGAACAGGAATTCTCTAGTCTTGGAACTAGGAACACACTTGGCTTGGTATAGGAATACTTGGATGTTCAGCATGCACCAGGAAGGGAGACCAGTCAATGGAATGCTGGTCTCTGGACACGCCAAAAGCCCTTTCGGACTTGCTGCTTAGGAACAGCTTGAGCATCAGGATAGATGAAGGTGAGGACTGAAGATGACTCTGGAGATGAGGACATGATGAAGGCACTGAAGACTTGGACAAGACAAAGGTACTGAAGACTTGGAACTAGATGAAGGCACTGAAGTCTTGGAACAGATGAAGGCTCTGAAAACATGGAACTAGTCGAAGGCACTGAGGAGGTCAAGCACTGCTGCACACCCTATACAACCTGTGGACTGGTCGTAGACCATGACAATACCGTTGCAGCCATTGGGCTTAGGACAATGCAGAAGCTGGAACAAGAACTCCAAAGACCAGAAACAGGATTCAGGAACTCAGACTCAGGAACCCAGGACCAGGGACGGGATCCCAGAATTCAGAAACTCGGAATAAAGCTTTAAAACCAAAAGACTTCTCGACTTCCGAAGATTTGGACCAGCAAGGACTCCAGAAGGGATGAAAACTTGACATCAGGAACAAGATGTGGAATGCAGGAATGGAGACTTAGATTCAGGAATGTAGACTTGGAGTCAGAAATGAAGATGCTGAAGACAGGAACCAGGAACCGACAAGAGACCAGGAATATTTAACAAGGAACAAGGAAACAACGAATACCTTGAAGGTGCTAGCAAACCATTGCAAGGCCAGGAGCAAAGACTGAAGAGCTCTTTTACAGGACTGTAGAAAGGATATCATCAGATGGGGCCACAAGGCTTTTCCCACCATGGTCCCTTTAAAATTGGAGCTGAGCCGCACGTGCACACCTAAGGAAACGCTGGGGTGTGCTGAATTTGGTGGCAATCCAGGCCACAAGAAGACCAAAGGCAGCAACGTCTCTCCACTGCTTCAACCAGTGGCATCTTTTCTGCCATGGAAGCGGCTGCAGGGGCCCGGCGATGATGGTGGTGACAGCAGCGGCTGAAGGCCGCAGAGGACAGAAGCGGTGCCTGCTGGCCTCTAGGGTAGGCAACATCTGTGGAGTCAGGAGGTGAGTGAGCCACTCACGGGCCTGTCCCGCGAGCGGAATCACAACAAATGTAACTCCTGGAGAAGAGGGAATTACAAATTTTTCATCTTTTTAAAGTAATATACAGTGATCAGATAAAACTATTAATTCAGATGTGTCATGAATAGTCAATTAAGAATCTAGTAGGGTTTTGTAAGAGTCTAAATGAATATAACAAAAATAATGTGACTGTAAGTTAAATCTATCACCACTTGCTTCCTTTTACAAGCTCCTAGTTTTATAAATGATAACTGATCAGCACAAAGGTCCACCTAAGTCCGCTGGGATTTAGGTGGACCTTTGAGAGGTCAAGGAGTCGAGCGTTCGATGCAAGGGCTGACTGGAGCTTCACCCCTGGAAGCCCGCGGTCCCCCCGGGAGGAGCCCGTAGGGACCCGGGCTGCTGGGACTTAGGTGGGCCCTTGGAGACGATGGTCAAGAAGAAGTCCAAGGTCAAGTGCCAGAGGGTCGTTGCTTACCAGTCCGAGGTCACACACCAAGGGATCGTTGCTTGCCAGTCCGAAATCACACACCAGGAATCACTGCTAGCCAATCTGAAGTCACACACCAGGAATCACCGCTAGCCAATCCGAAGTCAGGAACCAGGAACACCAAAACAAGACAGGAACAAGGATCCAAAGTAGAAGAACTCACCGAAGCAAGCAGACCTGACTAACCCAAAAGTTGCCAAGTTGAGGAATGAGCAGAGGAAGCCTCCTTTTATACTTCCTCTGCTCTGGCTCATAGGAAACAGCTGAGTGTAGTTAAAGGGATCAGGTCCCTTTAAATCTGAGGAGGAGGCGCGGTCTCGTGCCTAAAGATGGCGGTGGCCATCTTGGATTCCCTCCGCGGAGAGAAACACTGCTGGATGCCGCGAGGGAGGAGCATGGACGGCTCCCCCCCGGCGGCCATCACTGGGGCCTGTGCCGAAGCGATGGGCAAGGATCAGGGACCTCCCCCAGAGCTCCCGCGGTGGGTCGCCATCGCGGGCATTGTAGGGGACCACGGTCGTGGCCTTCCACGGCCGTGGAACACAACAACCGTGATCCTATAAGCACCTACAGGAGCATGGTACATGAAATTAAAATAACTTAAGAAATTATAAATAAACAAGAACGTCAGTAAAATTAGCCTTCCTTGGTTTGTTTTTGTGTAATATCCTGTATCTCTATAGCAATGCATGGGTAATAATAACTCAGTCATAATATATATACTACAAAAATCAAATGAGGACAACTTTCAAACAATTCAGCATGACCACATATATTCGAGTATATGGGCACATGGAAATCTACTACAGCATTTTATTTTATTATTATTATTTTTTTTTACAGTTTATTGAATTTTCATTTAAAACTTTCAAACAAAAATATTAGAATGTAATAACAATGTTCACAATTATTACATAAAATTTCCATAAAGAAATATTCATTTCTATTACATAACCCATATTGTGGGGGAACTTAAATACATATTATAACAGCTAAATTTACAAAGAGAGAGAGAGAATTGGCTTTCTATTGACCTTCTGTGTTATTTCCTCCATTTATATCTTTGTATGAAATAAAAGTTTCTAAGTGCAATGGGTCCCCAAAACTATATTTCTTACCCCTGTAGTTAATATAACATACCGACGGATATTTAAGAAAGAAAGTGGCCCCTAGGGCTAACACCTTAACTTTCAGGGAGAGAAAATGCCTCCTCTTAGCCTGAGTGGCTCGGGATACATCATGAAACATCAAAATCTGTTGACCACAGAAATTTAACTCTCTATTCTTTAGGAAATCCCTAAACATCCTATCTTTATCACTTTCTAACAGCATAGACACAAATAATGTAGCTCTATTTTGTATAATGTCCACCGATTCTTCTAAAAATGTAGAGACACCAATAGTTGATATTTCTAAATTCTCTTCTCCCACCCCCCCCCCCCCAATTTTCTTGGGGAAGTAGAATACTTTTGAGAATACTGGTAGTTCATTGTCAGAATATTGCAAAATTTCTCTACAATATTTTTTTAACATTTCTACTGGTGAAAGTCGCGCGCCCCTTTGGTGGCGCGCGGCTTAGGCGGCGCGCCGGTGACGGCGGTGCGCCATCTGCTGTACGATTTTATAGCCAGCAGACGCGAGATGATGACGTCGGACACGCCTCCACTCACGGGTCTCACGGCCTCGCAGCTGTTCCAGCGATTCTCAGCGGTCCTGTAATTAGGTAGTCCTTCCCAATGGTGGCTCAATCGGGGGCGTCTCTCTCTCTCTCCAACTCACGCTCCCCAATTCTCTCGGCTCTGCTGTACGATTTTATAGCCAGGAGACGCGAGATGATGACGTCAGACACGCCTCCACTCACGGGTCTCACGGCCTCGCAGCTGTTCCAGCGATTCTCAGCGATTCTCAGCGGTCCTGTAATTAGGTAGTCCTTCCCAATGGTGGCTCAATCGGGGGCGTCTCTCTCTCTCTCCAACTCACGCTCCCCAATTCTCTCGGCTCTGCTGTACGATTTTATAGCCAGCAGACGCGAGATGATGACGTCGGACACGCCTCCACTCACGGGTCTCACGGCCTCGCAGCTGTTCCAGTGATTCTCAGCGATTCTCAGCAGTCCTGTAATTAGGTAGTCCTTCCCAATGGTGGCTCAATCGGGGGCGTCTCTCTCTCTCTCCAACTCACGCTCCCCAATTCTCTCGGCTCTGCTGTACGATTTTATAGCCAGCAGACGCGAGATGATGACGTCGGACACGCCTCCACTCACGGGTCTCACGGCCTCGCAGCTGTTCCAGCGATTCTCAGCGATTCTCAGCGGTCCTGTAATTAGGTAGTCCTTCCCAATGGTGGCTCAATCAGGGGCGTCTCTCTCTCTCTCCAACTCATGCTCCCCAATTCTCTCGGCTCTGCTGTACGATTTTATAGCCAGCAGACGCGAGATGATGACGTCGGACACGCCTCCACTCACGGGTCTCACGGCCTCGCAGCTGTTCCAGCGATTCTCAGCGATCCTGTAATTAGGTAGTCCTTCCCAATGGTGGCTCAATCGGGGGCGTCTCTCTCTCTCTCCAACTCACGCTCCCCAATTCTCTCGGGTCTGCTGTACGATTTTATAGCCAGCAGACGCGAGATGATGACGTCGGACACGCCTCCACTCACGGGTCTCACGGCCTCGCAGCTGTTCCAGCGATTCTCAGCGGTCCTGTAATTAGGTAGTCCTTCCCAATGGTGGCTCAATCGGGGGCGTCTCTCTCTCTCTCCAACTCACGCTCCCCAATTCTCTCGGCTCTGCTGTACGATTTTATAGCCAGCAGACGCGAGATGATGACGTCGGACACGCCTCCACACACGGGTCTCACGGCCTCGCAGCTGTTCCAGCGATTCTCAGCGGTCCTGTAATTAGGTAGTCCTTCCCAATGGTGGCTCAATCGGGGGCGTCTCTCTCTCTCTCCAACTCACGCTCCCCAATTCTCTCGGCTCTGCTATACGATTTTATAGCCAGCAGACGCGAGATGATGACGTCGGACACGCCTCCACTCACGGGTCTCACGGCCTCGCAGCTGTTCCAGCGATTCTCAGCGATTCTCAGCGGTCCTGTAATTAGGTAGTCCTTCCCAATGGTGGCTCAATTGGGGGCGTCTCTCTCTCTCTCCAACTCACGCTCCCCAATTCTCTCAGCTCTGCTGTACGATTTTATAGCCAGCAGATGCGAGATGATGACGTCGGACACGCCTCCACTCACGGGTCTCACGGCCTTGCAGCTGTTCCAGCGATTCTCAGCGATTCTCAGCGGTCCTGTAATTAGGTAGTCCTTCCCAATGGTGGCTCAGTCGGGGGCGTCTCTCTCTCTCTCCAACTCACGCTTCCCCTACTACAGCATTTTATAACCTGCATATATCAAGAATGCGCAGATTATAAAATATGTGTATTTCTTCCCCCCAACATACATGCATATGTTTGATTATATGCGAATACCTGCAATGCATTTTAAGCAAGTTCTTATCCTACCTATTTTATAAATATATATGTGAAAAATATATAACTTACCTGGGTAAAACCCTGATTTACATGCAGAAGTCAGTATATTTTAAAACAAGAGCATGTAATTGAAATTACTAGTTGGCCGATACCTCCATCAGTTCATCCAGCCCTTCTCCAGGTCATCGAGGCCCTCCTAGCTCTTTACTCTGAACTCCACCCACTTCACCCAGACCTCCCACCCAACCAATAGAAGACAACAGATGAGTCTGATATCAGTTGCACAAGTGGAATATAAATCAAATAAATAAATAAAATAATTAGCAGGTGTAAAATTGAACGAATAAGTTGCCATATGTATTCACATAAGTCTCTTATAAAATAGCAACTTATGCCCATAACTCATAGCCCAGCCTTGGAAGACCCTTAGACTGCTCCTTTTTTGCATCTGTAAACCAAAAATATGCACGTATTTTTAATATTTGTAAAATAGCATATTTATTTACAGGTTCTTATATATCACCCATTTCGGAGATCTGTGTTGGGCATATGCAGAAGTACAAGCCACTTACATGCATATATACTAATTTTACATGCATAACTTCTTTGAAAATTCACCCCAATACTTGTAACATTCAGATTTTGGTATTGGCTATGAAAGAGAAAATAAGGGAAATACAAAGGGTCTGTAATGCCTGTGAAAATGTTATGTGCACCTTGTATCAAGTGCCCTAGGAAATCAACCCTGTTAGTAATCAAAGTTCCGAAGGGGATCTGAAATTAATTGATTTTTACTTTTTCAGTGGCCAAGTCCTAAGGTGCAGAACCATGAAAATACTGATTTAAGCTTGGTGTATTGAATCCTAGAGGCCCACAATCTTAATAAAGCTTCTACTCCTCAAGTCTGATTAGCTTCATTAATAGCTTTCATATCACTCTGAATTTTTCTGGACTTGCTATCTTTCCTCTTCTAGGGCTATAATTGGATGTGTTCCTATGAGGTTTGCCATTGCAATAAAGGCACATATTTCCTTACTTAATGTAAACCCCTTTTCCAGCTCCTGGTTATATGTGCAGGATTTCATTTAATGTGATAAATCATCTGGAAAGCATAGGTTAATAAACCTTTTGACTTCATCTGCTGAGTTTAATGAATTTCTTTCTTCCTCCCATTGGGTTTAAAAATGCACAGGGCAAAGCACAATACATGGAATATCATGTTTGCTCAATAGTTTTTGCCTTTATTAAATTGCTGCCCAAGTGTATCAATTTCTTGACTATAGTCTTGATATAATCTTATTGTCTTTAGAGACAATGAATGCCTTGCTGCTCTTTCGCCAGCATATTAACTCCAGATGTTTGCTGTGATTTTGCCTGGGTACTCCTCAGCCTATGATGGTCTCAGTGGCGATCTGTGTATGCTCTCTACAACTGAGTGCATGAGGATCTTGAATGTTCTTTGAAGATCCATTTCACAATGACAGATGTACCTAGAATTTGTAATCATACAGATGCGCCTATTAATCTGATGTTAAAAGGGTGTTGACAAGTCTCAAAATCATTCTCTTTGGCAAGCCAGATTTATTTTTAGCATGTTATACTCTTGTATTACATTCTGAATAGAGTAACATTTTCATCTAAAGTACTTGTATTCCTCTAAAAAATGGTACCATTTCAGGGTACCATTTTTTCATCTCCCCTGTCTCTTTCCTTAAGTTTAGAAGCTGGTTATTGATTTTATTGATGCCTGACTTAATTTCCATCATGATAGCACCATTTTGAGCAATAAGAAAGCAGGCAACCCACTGGCTTTTTATTTTAGCTGTCTTACGCACTGCAGTGGATTGCTGAAAGCCCTTTTTGGTTTTGCTTTGTTTGCCATTCTGTTAGTTTTATACTTTTAGCTGCAGGCTAATGGAAAAGTTCAGAGTAGGAGTAAATAAATCATAGAATATATTGGCTGGAGGGAGGAGATAGGGCTAAACATGATAATTCAGTCTGGCACTTCTGTCCTGTCACATAATATTATGGCAGTAGATTGGCACATTATTCTATGGCTAGCCCACAGTTGCCACTTCACTGACATGGCTGTTATTTTTATCTCAAATTCAGTTGCCATTGCTTAGGCTAATATTTTCATTATTTGCTTATAAACATCTATTTGGCCAAGAATTTCTAACTTGAAAATGATTGGGTGCTTTCTGAGCTCTGCATAAAACCACGGTCCAATTCATGAAACCGTGCAAAACGGACATCCTCAGCTCCCACCTAACCAAAGAATTAGACCATTTGGACCTTTCAGATGCAAACACAGCTACCTCCTCCTGGTTCAAGATTACTAATAAAGTAGCTGAACTAACTTGCCCTTTAACCACTAAAGTCCTACACTGTAAACCAGACAACAGGAAACCTTGGTACATCTCAGAACTGAAAACTCTCAAGCAAGAATTAAGAAGCGGAGAACACACCTGGCGAAAACATCCTTCATCAACTAATCAGGCTGCGTATAAATCCCTCATGCATCGATACAGGATCTCCATCCTCCGAACAAAGAGAGATTTCTTGGCACAGAAAATCCATCACTTCATCTTTGACTCCAAAGCCTTGTTTTCATACGTCTCGACCCTCACCAAACTGTCCCCCCCAACTATTCCGGACGACCAAGCAGCTAACAAAGCCTCAGAGCTCGCCTATTACTTCAAAAAGAAAATCTCCAATCTGATAGCCCCGCTAATCACCAAAAATAGACAGCCTCCTCCCCCTTATTCCACCTTTCTACAACAAAGCACAAGCCTCGAAGCTTTTGAGCCCACCTCATCCCTAGAGACAGAAACCTTGCTCAAGAAGCACAAACCAGCTTCTCACCCATCGGATTTGATTCCCTCAAATCTACTCACCTCCATCCCAAAAACCATTGCCAAGCCTATCGCGGAAATCATTAACTGCTCTCTTACACAAGGCATAGTTCCAGACGCTCTAAAAATCGCCACTCTCAAACCTCTCTTGAAAAAACCCAATCTGTCACCTGCCGATTCAGCTAATTTCTGCCCTATAGCTAACCTTCCATTCATCTCTAAACTCTTGGAAAAAATCATCAATAAGCAACTTTCTGAATATCTGGAAGAAAACAAAATCCTAGCCCCAGCTCAGTTCGGCTTCCGCAAGTCTCTAAATACAGAAGCGCTCTTACTTTCACTATCAGACACCATACTCCTAAGTCTGGAAGAAAAACAACCTTGTCTTCTTGCTCTCCTTGACCTATCTGCTGCCTTCGACATGGTGAACCACTCAATTCTCATGGATCGGCTAGCTGACATAGGCATCAAGGACACCGCACTTAGTTGGTTCAAGTCTTTCCTTAGCTACAGATTCTACAAGGTCAAAATCAACAACAAAGAATCCCACCCTGTCAGCTCAACCCTGGGAGTCCCTCAAGGTTCCTCTCTCTCCCCAACCCTCTTCAACATTTACCTTCTCCCACTCTGCCAACTCCTTTCAAATCTAAAGTTAACTCACTACATATACGCTGATGATGTGCAAATACTCATCCTGATTTTGGACTCTCTCCCCAAAACCCTGTGCTTCTGGAATAACTGCCTTCAATCCATCAACCACCTTCTCATAAGCCTTAACTTAGTCCTCAACACCAATAAGACAGAACTCCTCCTCATTTCCCAGGACGACAACAACATATTTATTTATTTATTTATTTATTTAAGAGTTTTTATATACCGTCATTAAGTTTTTTACCATCATAACGGTTTACAATAGTGCACCAATATCCAAGTGAATATGGATCATAATTTACATAGGTGGTGCCAGTACTATTCGGTAACAAACAATATGGACTAATATAATTTACTATAAGGATTATGCATATGAAGAAAATCAATTGGGGGATTGTCTGATTTATAGCGATGTATCCTATGTTTTGACTACAGTTAAAATTAGTGGTGAGCTAATTTCCAGTAGTAACTGGATTTTGTGAGCTTGTTGCTACATGTCCGCTTATTCTTGTTTACCTGCTTGCATCACTCTCTTTGTTGAAGGCTAGTTTGAAGAGCCAGGTTTTGAGTTGTGTTTTGAAAAATTTATGGTTGCTCTGAAGTCTACGTTCAAGGGGCATGGAGTTCCATAACATGGGACCGGCCAGACACAGTGCACGTTCCCTGACTTGGGTAAGTCTTGCTGTTTTCACGGATGGAATGGTTAAAAGTGCTCTGTTTGCTGATCTTAGATTTCTGTGTGGAACGTGGACTCGAAGTGCTGTGTTCAGCCATTCTGCTTTTTCGTCATGGATAAGTTTGTGTATTGTGCAGAGTGCTTTGAACTGAATTCTTTTTTCAGTGGGTAGCCAATGTAGCATGGCGAGAGTATCTGTGATGTGATCCCTTTTACTTTTCCCAGTGAGAATTCTAGCTGCGGCGTTTTGTAAAATTTGCAGGGGTCTTACAGTAGTATAGGGTAGGCCGAGTAGTAAAGCATTACAGTAGTCAGTGCTTGCAAATATCAGTGATTGGAGCACTGTATGAAAGTTTGGCAGCGATAGTAATGGTTTTAGCTTTCTGAGTACCATGAGTTTTGCGTACCCTTCCTTCACCTTTAGTGAAATGTGTTGTTTGAGGTTCAGTTCCTTATCAATTATTACTCTGAGATTGCGCACTTTTTTGGCTAAATCGATTTTTAGGTTGCTATTGAGAATTACTGGGGTTTGTGTAATATTCATGCTTTTCCTTTCTAAGTGTATGAATTCAGTTTTATCGATGTTTATTATCAGTTCCATTTGGTTTAATAGTTGCTTTACTATGTCCAGGTACATAACGGCTAAACCCATTGTTTTTTCAATAGTGTCATCTATTGGTAAGATGTAGTATCCAACAATTATCTCACCGTTCAACCAAACCTCTCCCCTCACTTGAGAAACCTCGGAATCACCGTGGACAACCAACTGAACCTAAAAAAAAATTATCAATAACACCACAAAGGATTGCTTTTTCAAATTACAAGACCTAAAATGGCTGAGACCCCTCCTACACTTCCAAGACTACCGCACAGTTCTTCAATCCATCATCTTTTCAAAAATAGACTACTGCAACTCGCTTCTTCTCGGTCTCCCAGCAAACACCATCAAACCCCTGCAGATGTTACAGAACGCTATGGCTAGGATTCTGACCAAGACCAACAAAAGAGAGCACATCACACCTATCCTGCAGAGCCTCCATTGGCTTCCAATGAAATTTAGAATTCAGTACAAAGTCCTAATGATTATACACAAAGCCATACACATTCTCACTCCACTTGATCTAAAGATCCCTCTTCATCCCCACAATCCCACTAGACCGGTCAGATCTGCTTATAAAGACACTCTCTTAGCCCCCCCCCCCCCCCCCCCCCCCCCCGCCAAATCCTCTTTAAGGAAACGAGCACTTTCCACAGCTGGCCCCCCGCAATGGAATGCTCTCCCGCCAGACCTCCAGCAAGAACAATGCACGACAACATTCAAAAATAGACTCAAAACTTGGCTGTTCTGTCAAGCTTTTCCTTAATTCAGATGATCCAACCATCTACTACTATAATTACTGGTCTAGCTTTCAGTTAAGCTTTTTCGCTCTCTGAACAAGGCTTAGCTCTGCAGGCAGGTTACGCATTTTTCTACCACCCATGTTAAAGTTAGAAAATTTGTCTTCGTCCTTGTTTACTGTATCCACTTTTATCCTATCCCCCATGTAAATTACACATTAGTCCTTTTCATCCAGCTTCACAAGTTGTTTTTTTTTTCCCCTCTGGTCATCATTTTCCAGCATAGTTATCTTTTGATCCCCTGTTATGTATCCTGGATATGTGATACTGTGCGTTTTTAGTCTCTCGCTCTCAATAAGAACATAGTACTTATTTTGTAACTGATCCCAGTTACCTGTATCCTTGTTTGATGTAATGCATCCCAGTTCCTGTATCCTTGTTTGATGTAATGCATTTGTTTAATGCTTTTCAAGTTTTGCTGTAAACCGATCTGATATGTAATTTTGCACATGAACATCAGTATATAAAAGTTCCAAATAAATAAATAAATAAATAAATAAATAAGAGATGATTAGATGGATATCATCTGCATAGATCTTGAAATTTATGCCTAAACTAGACAGTATGTGGCATAATGGGAGAAGATAGATGTTAAATAGCATAGCAGATAAACAGGATCCTTGGGGGACCCCAGTAGTAGTGGTATACCATTCAGAATGTTGAGAATCTAGATTGATTTGTTGGGAATGTTCAATTATGAAAGAGGCAAACCATTGAAGAACATTGTCTCGTAGTCCTATATATTCTAGGCTAGCGAGGAGCAAGCCATGGTTTAAAGTATCGAAGGCTGCAGTGAGATCAAGAAGAATTATTATGAAGTCAGTGTTGGCATCAAAGCCACGAATAATAGTGTCAAAAGTGGATAGTAATACAGTTTCTGTACTATGTCCTTTGTGGAAACTGTGATTTGGATGTAAGATGTTATTATCTGTGATATATTCAGTTAATTGATGGAGAATGGTAGATTTGATGACTTTAGCAAGGGTTGACAGGGAGGCAATTGGACAAAGGTTAGTCAGCTCAAATGGGTCAGTTGTCTTTTTCTTGGGTATGGGTCTGACAGAAGTTTGAGAATATCTGGAAATGTTCCTGTATTAAGAGATTGATTGACTAATTGCGCTATGGATGGTGCAAGAAAGTTTCAGCAGTCTTTTAGCAGATGGCCTGGGCAGGGGTTATAAGGAGAATTGGATACTTTCAGGTTTGTGAGTAAGAGGATACCGTGGGAGCATCAATTTCAGAAAAAGTAATCCAAGAGCACGAGAGCGAGGGAAGGTTTATTTTTGGAATTGGCAGATGTAGAAATTCTGAGGACATTTTGAGTACTTTTTCTTGGAAGTAATATGTAATTTTAGAGCATAAGTCATTTGAGATATTGGAATGGGAAGTAGTTCTTTGTGATGTTAACACTTTTACGATGTTGAATAATATTTTTGGATTACCATTGGCCATTTTGATTTTGTCTGCATAATAAGATTTTTTGGCAAAATCAATTTTTTTTTTTGCATTTTTTCAGCTGTATAAAGTAAGCAATTTTCTTATTTGGAGTTAGATTTTTTCACCAGCAAAGTTCAAGGCCATTAATTTAGTTTTCATTTGTCATAATGTTATTGAGAACCAAGCCATGCTAGGTTTGGATCTGATGGTACAAAGTTTGCTCGGAGCTATAATGTCGAAAGATGTAGATATTGCAGAGTTCCAAATGTCAAGTGATTGATTGATATCAGTGTCAGAAAGTGTAGGGAGATTATGAAGTAGAGCATTAGCAAAAGTATCAGCATCAACGTGCTTTCTTTTTAGTATTGTTTTAGGATTGTCAGGAATGTTGGATGGTGTATGTGTGAGCTTACCAATTACTTGTATTAGAAAGTGGTTGGACCAGGGAACTTGTTGAATAGTTACAATTAACTCTATGTGTACAGGATTTTAGAATACAAGGTCTAGAGTATGACCCTTTATGTGTGTCGGTCTATCTATGAACTGTTCCCAGCCTAGTCCTGACATGACAATGGTTAGTAATGAGATGGCATTGGGGGAGGGGAGGCAGTGATAGGTTAAAATGTAGATTGAAATCACCAGCTATAATAGTTTTTGATAAAGTGACTGGTAATATGGTTAAAGCTCTAGCAGAGGGGAAAAATTGTTAGTGAGTAGGCTGGGAGGAAAGTATACAATGCAGAAGTTTACTGGGGTGGTAGAGATAAGCATAAGTTTATAAGGATAATTTGTTGGTAAGGATTTCCTGCAGGGTTGCAGGGAATCTTTGACAATGATCAATAGGCCTCCTCCTCTGTGATTGGGATGAGGTTCTGAGAACGGAATTTATTCTGTGGGGCATTTGAAATTTAATAGAACATTGTCATATTCAAAAAGCCATGTTTCAGTGATAAGGACAGCATCTGCTAAATGAGAGGAAAAAAAATAAAATATTATGAGTACCTTTTTTCTTATTGATTGCACGTTAAAGATTAATAGTGAGATGGAGGCAATCATTAAAGTAGCAGTCTTAAGTGTGGGAGTAATAGTTATCAATAAGTAAAGTCCAGTTTGCAGATAACTACGGCGATAGTTTGAGAGTTCACCATATTTACCTTTGCCCATGACAATAGAAATATACATTTTGAGAGAAGAGAAAAGAAAGAGGTAATACCTATGCAAGTATAGATTGTAATTATTCAAGGCAGCAATCACAGTGTTTACAGGAGATGACATCCGGGGAGAAAAATGATATTAAAAAGGGAAACAAGAATGTAAGTGCAGAAGGGTGCACAAAGGGTGAGTCCTTTGTCGTGCTCCTTCGGCATATGACGCACCAGTGTGTGGTGCCCCCTGTTATCGTGCACTTCCCTTTGTGCTGGCACCCCATTGAAGATGTCACGGGGGGGGGGGGCAGGAGTGACCCGCACTAGAACAGAGGAACTGCTTCGGTGGAGTTTGCAGCGTTAGCCTGGACACACTATAAAGGGGTGGTGAAAACTGCTCCCAGGTAGGCTATGGGAGCACACAGAGACAGTCAGATGTGGCTTCCTTGCAGGATCCCAAAAGGTTGATAGATTCTATGCTGCTTATCCCAGGGACAAGCAGTGGATTTCCCAAAATCCACCTTAAAATTGTTTTATGGACTTTTCTTCCAGGATCTTGCTAAAACATTTTAAAACTCAGCTACACTAACAGTTTTTACCACATCCTCTGGAACGAATTCCAGAGTTTAATTATTCATTGAGTAAAAAATATTTTCTCCTATTTGTCTTAAATGTATTACCTAGTTATTTCATTGCATGTCCCCAGGGTTTTGTACATTTTGAAAGAGTAAATAACCAATTCGAGTTTACCTATTCCGTTCTTCTTCACTCATTATTTTATAGACCTCTATCATATCTCCCCTCAGCCGTCTCTTCTTCAAGCTGTAGAGCCCTAACCTTTTAACCCTTCTCTCATAGGGGAAGCAGTCCATCCCCTTTATCATTTTTTTTTTTTTATAATTCTTTATTTATCATCATTTTTCCATTTATAACAAACAATTAGTTTACTTACAATATAATCCGCTAATTCACATATCTCTGAAGAAAAAAAAAAAAAAACAATAGTAAACTATTAAATCTGTTTACAGTGTATAAAGAAAGAAATGAAGGGCCCATTACAGTAATAAAATGGGAACAATACTCTTCAATATAAGACAAATCAAACAGAGAATATAACAGCCTTTTCCTTTATCACCTGTTGGTTTGGTTATCTGATTTCCTCTATGTTGTTATCTAGATATTTTTCCATGTCCCGAGGGTCATAGAATATATATCTATTTCCTTTATGCCTCATTAGGCATTTGCAAGGATACCTGATGTTAACTTGGGCACCCATGTCTCTAGCTATTTTTGCTAGTCCCACAAAAACTTTCCTTCTAGTCTGGGTATCTTTTATTATGTCAGGGTATATCCATACTTTTTGACCGTAATATAATTTATCACGGTTTTTTAAGAAAATTCTAAGAACTAAATCTCTATCTGCTGGATATTTAAAGGAGACTAATAAGGTTCCTCTTTGTTCTATATATTCTTCTGTTGGGGCCTCTATGTATGCTGTTAAATCTGCTTCCAGATTCAAAGGAGACTAATAAGGTTCCTCTTTGTTCTATATATTCTTCTGTTGGGGCCTCTATGTATGCTGTTAAATCTGCTTCCAGATTCAAATTTAACTCACCAGTTTTTGACTCCTGTGCATTTTTAAAAGTTGGAACAAAATAACTTTTTAATATCTCTGGTGTCTTATCACCCGATATCAACAAAATATCCTTAAGATACTTTTTAAACTGTTCCTTTGGAGAGATCAACTTGACACTAGGGAAGTTAAGAACTCTTAAATTTAAATATCTTAGTTTGTTTTCCATGTTTTCTAGTCTCCTTTTCAAAACACTTTCTGATTGTATCATAGTTGACTGAACTTATTGCACCAAAGACAATTTGTTTGTTACTTCTTTAATTTGTTCTTCTTGAATTTTCACCCTCGGTTCAATAACTTGTATCATATCTTGTGATTTGTTCATACTATTAGCTAGCGTTGATATTGATTTTCTAAAATTACAATAGCCTGCCATATGGAGTCCAACGTTATTACATCAGGTCTATCAAGCTTAGGGAGTACAAAATCAGTTTTCCCCATACCTATACGACAGGCCTCCGAAATTTTACATATTTCACCTGCCGTACCCTCCCTCTTCTCCTGATCTTTCAACAAATCCCCGATTACTCGGAGAGATTCCCCAGTACTCTCGCCAGTTCCTCCCTCTGATTCCCGAGTCCCTTGGTCATTAGACTGGTTCTCCTGGATGAGGTCCTGGTTTTTTCCCGGGTTAGGAGGTGGGGGGGTCACGGGTGCACCTGGGCTTAATGATGTTTGGCAGTCCATGAGGTTTAGGCCTTGTTCCCCACCAAAAACCTCCGCAGACTTTTCGCCCGGTGTTGAGGCTGTTACCGGTGAGAAAAACCCTTCTATTTTCAATTGAGCGGGAGTGTTCGGGGCAGTAGCAGAGGACTCCTGTCTCAAACGTCCTTTCCGCTTTGTATGAGGCATTATACAATCAAAGAAAGTCAACGGGCTTACCTCACCGTGTTCTCAGACTTTAGCGTTATCAATTACCTGCCCTTCGGGGAGAAGTGTGAGAGAGACTATCAATTCTTGAGAAAGTCTTGAGCAAAGTCGGAGCTAAGTCGCTCGCGCCGGCGGACGCGATGCGCCGCTAGGGTCCGGTTTTCAAGGACCCAGCGGTCGACGTCACACGGGAGGGCGTGGTTTGGCAATGCCGTCGGGGCCAGGGAGAACCCTTACCCCCGGTATGCAGTTTGTTCTCAGCCTCTCCAAAGTCTCTCTTTCGCTCCTCAAGGAGTTTCAGTCAGCTCCGGCTTTCAAGGACCCAGCGGTCGACGTCACACGGGAGGGCATGGTTTGGCAACGCCGTCGGGGCCAGGGAGAACCCTTACCCCCGGTATGCAGTTTGTTCTCAGCCTCTCCAAAGTCTCTCTTTCGCTCCTCAAGGAGTTTCAGTCAGCTCCGGCTTTCAAGGACCCAGCAGTCGACGTCACACGGGAGGGCGTGGTTTGGCAACGCCGTCGGGGCCAGGGAGAACCCTTACCCCCGGTATGCAGTTTGTTCTCAGCCTCTCCAAAGTCTCTCTTTCGCTCCTCAAGGAGTTTCAGTCAGCTCCGGCTTTCAAGGACCCAGCGGTCGACGTCACACGGGAGGGCGTGGTTTGGCAACGCCGTCGGGGCCAGGGAGAACCCTTACCCCCGGTATGCAGTTTGTTCTCAGCCTCTCCAAAGTCTCTCTTTCGCTCCTCCATCCCCTTTATCATTTTGATTGCCCTTGTCTGTAGCCTTTCTAATTCCACTCTATTTTTTTGAGGTGTGGTGACCAGAATCGCACACAGTACACAAGGTGTGGTCTCACCTTGGAGTGATAAAGAGGCATTATGAAACCTTCTGTTTTATTATCCATTCTTTTTCTCATTCAGCTTCAATCGCTGACTGTCAGTATGGTAAGAAAACACACTATAACTCCTAATAAAGTTGTGAAGAGCAGAGAATTAATTCTAAGTAATCTGAGCTTAATTAGCTGATATGATTTATGTATTGGTAAAATCTGCCCAGAACAAATCGAAAATGGCCTCTAAGAAAAATACCTAAAAATCTCCAGGTATTTTCATAATCATGAAAAAAATGGCCCCCCTGAGGTCTTTTGACACCCCCCTCTCCTCCTTAAAATATTGACTGGGGCTGCATGGCCCTCTCTGACCCCCTTGGAGTTTCATATCATGAAGCATGGTTCTACTGCTTCCTTTCCATTGGATACGTTTTGATTCTTGTGCTTCATTTATACCTTTCAGGTATTTAAAAGTCTGTATTGTAAATGGAGGTAAAATTCAATAAAATTATCTGCCCAGCAGTTGTGGGCTTAGTAAAGCCAATGAGGTGATGGCTTAATGTTTGGGTTTTTTTTTGGTGGCTGGGGAAGAAGATGCCCGCGGAAAGTGCCCCAATGTATTTTTAAATAAAGTTTAAATGGGCCCCAGGAGGAGAGGCAGCCTCCTGCTGCCGGCGGCACCCAGCCATGTGTAAAATTGAAAGTGGTGCTGAGCCACGATAGAAGGGGGCCAACTGCTTCAAGGATTCCCCCCACCCCACCCCCGATGCAGCAGAGAGAGCCGCGATTTGAAAATTAAAGCGGCAGTCAGCCGCATGACTGCCAGATTGGGGCTATGGGAGTGTGGAGAGCTGCCGAAATCCTGAAGCAGGCAGTGTTGGGGCCGTGGGAGACTGGGGAGCTCCCAGCGGCCAGCAGGAGAGAGCCCAGAAGTGCCAAAACTGTAATCAGTGCAGTTGGTACCATAATTCAGCAGCAACGCTGGGAATGCTGCCGTGGCAATATAATAAAGGGCAAAACTGCATCAGGACTGAAATCAAAGCCCCGGCACAATACTGGTGAAGGCCCGGGGTCCTCACTCACATTGGGCAATGATGTCAGTGAGAGGTTGCCCAAACAGTGCCTGAGAGAAATTTGAAAATGTAAAAGTTAAATAAAATGTAAACAAGTCATCTAAAAGTTTTAAAATGTGGCAATTTTGGTGGGGAGCAAGGGAAGAGGATCCCACCTTAAGTAAAGTCCCTGGGAAATACCCTAGTGAATCCGGCACCAACAATTTTAATAAACATTACCAATTTAATAAAAATGAATATTTTGGCAGTGTTGGTATAGTGCCTGTGACCTGACCACATGCAGAGTTTGGGGTCAGAAGTTCATTTTAATAGAGTTATCCACCCATTTACCAAAGGGGTCCCTGTGATTGAAAGGTGATTAAAACATGTCAGAAACTGGAGTTTGGTGGTGGTGGTGGTTGCCAGGTGAGATAATATAAACATGGTTTTGACCCTTGTTCTGAGGAAAAACATTTTAATACGAAAGTTAAAAATATAATTAGCTTTCAAAGAGTTAAAATAGCTAATATGGTCATGAAAAGACACAGGACAACTGTCACATTTATTTAGAGTATAATCTGAAAATTTGGTGAGATTTTGAACTGTGCAAGTGGAGTTTCTTTTATTGGTTTCATTTTCCCCTTCATTTTAATGGGCAATGTTAAAAGTGGTCAAAAACAAGATTTGTCCAGCTCTCAGAGAGGAAAAAAAAACTCCTTGCTATCCCTTAAACAATGCCATGGCAATGCCATAATAAAACCAGGCCACCTCAATATCTTTGCAAAGCAGCTGGGTTATCAGGTCTGTGTAACAACACCAAAACTGAGGCAAAGCACAGAAAGATTAGAGAAGTAATTTACTTTAAAAGAATTTTTGAACATACTAAAAATTCTTTTGCAAGTTTGTTTTCTTAGTCACGAAGTTTTCGTTATGGGGAATGCTAAGGAGCGATCCCCATTCTGGAGAGGTAGTTTGCCCTTGGCCCACGGCGTGACTGCAGAGGAGCTCTGAGGACGTGCTGAGGCAGGCAAGGCAAGTCCAAACATGGGCGAGCAGGGTGAAGACCAGGAGCCCTGACCTTTGCTGAACCTGAATGCATCAAGAGAGACCCAACAACGCAATGCTGGTCTCTGGGGTAGCCCTCCGGCCACTTGATAGCCCTTTCAGACCTGCTGCCTGGAACTGCAGATGCGACAGGACGGACAGAAGTCGAGGACAGGAACAAGACTGGAACAAGATGAAGACACTTGAAGACATAGTCAAGACAAAAGTACATGGAGACAAGGTCAGGCTAGACACTAGGCACTACACTTGATGAGTGAACAGGGTTAAAACTCAGGATGCGATGGAATCCAGACAACACTCAAAGCAGGTTCTGGCCGGAGAAGAGACTTCAGTGACCTGGTGCAGTCTGTGTCATGGCAGATATACTGCAAGCCCAATCCAACAGGGGAAGCAGGTTCCGGCCGGAGTAGAGACTTCAGAGACCTGGCGCAACCTGCGACATGGCAAATACACTGCAAGCCCAATCTGCCAGGGAGAGGCTAGGGCGAAGCCAGAACCAAGGCCATCAAGACATCTGGATACTAGGATGTCTGGATACTAGGACATCTGATTAGTAGGACATCTGGATACAAGATGACATCTGGATACAAGATCATCTAGGACAACTAGAAACGAGAACGTCAGGGCATCTATGATGAAGACATCGGAAACCACTGGAGACAAATACATCAGGGACATCTGCAGGTGAAGACAGGAACATCTAAGATGAAGACACGGGATCCGACAAGAGACCAGGAACCATAGATGAAGACAGGGAATTCCCACGAAGAACGGATAGCCTAAGAGAAGCTGGAGAAAAGAAGTCCAGCAGCGGACTGGTTCCTTGCAAAGGCAACGAAGAACTGACGAAGGACTCTCTTTATAGGGCTGAAAGGGAACACCCAAGATGACATCATCAGGAGGGGCTGTAGGGATACTCCCACCGCGGGCCCTTTAAATCAACAGGAGAGGCACGGCCACTTGCCTAGGAAGTAGGTAGGACCGAGGATAGCAGCATCCATGCCATGAAGAGGAGCAGAGAGGCACTAGGCTGCAAAGTCAGGACCCTGCGCTGATGGCAGCTGCCAGGGGGGCAGCACCATGCAGTGTCAAAGGAAGCTGATGTCGGTGGCCTCCAGGCCGCAGGGCAGGACAACATCTGAAGCCTCCTGGCCGCAGAAGTGGAATGATGGCGGCTCCAGGCTGCGTGGAAGCATAGCAGCACAGCCCGCCCTGTAGAAGGAAGATGTGGGTGGCCTCCGGGCTGCAAGGCTACACAGTGGTGGCTCTGACCACCATGGTGCACAGGCAGCAGCCTCAGGCCGCAGAGACGGCGTCAGGAGACTGGCAGCAGAAGGTGAGAGGCTGCTCATTTGCCTAGCCTCCAGCAGAATCATAACAGATTTTAAGTGGTTTCTAGGAGGATAAGAATGTTTACTGAAGTAGATAATTACTATTTCCTGAACAGACCTCAGAGGAGTAAGGATCTCTGCTGAGGATTTTCAGAAAGCATGTTGTAAAATTGTTGCAGAGCTATGCTGGAGACTGCAGAGAGTAGCTGAGCTGAAGACTGCCTGTGTGTGTGTATGGCATGAGAGAAACTGTTCAGGAAGGTGACTGGTGTGTGTGTCAAAGACTGTTTGGGAGATGATTGGTGTGTGAGAGACAGAAACTGGTCATGGGGGCATGACTGGTATGGTGTGTGTGTGAGAGACATTGGGACTAAGGAAGAGGACCATGAATATAGAGCTTAGCCTCTTCTGCTGCTTCTGCTGTGTGCTATGGCCTGCATGGAAGAGGAGTAGGAGAGCTGCTGGTAGAGGGGGTAAGTAAAGGTGGCTTTTTAAGTTTATTTTTCTTGATTGACTGCCATTTTAATTATTTAATATTATGTGATGTGTCTGCTTTTTTTGAAATATTTTATTGGTGTTTGGAGAATTTTTAATAGTTTTTAATAGTTTTTAATTGTTGGATGTTATTCTGTTCATAGCTGTTTTGAAACATTTATTCTGCTTATTAGTATAGTTTTACAATTATTTCTGTGTGGGGATCTATAGCTGCTTGCTAGTTCTGTTTTCCTAATAAGAGGTGTATTGGTTTTTAGGGCCTGATTTAATATTTGTAGTGTTGCCTTTTCATAGATAGGGTTGCTCCTGTTTGAGTGTATTCCATAATACAGGTGTAACTGTGGCGGATTAGTTTATGTGCATTACTACAGATCTTGGGAGTATGTTAGGTCGGTTCTGTATCTGTTACCGAGATGAGATATTTTACTAGCATGTAAGCGTTTTATCAGTCTTATTTGTTGTGTTTTCTCAAGAGGGCATGCTTTGGTGGGAAACTGCTGTCTTTTCATAAGTAGGGCTATTGAGCCTGGAAGTAGAAGGAGTTTGAGTTGCTGTTACTGCGATGACACCAGAACCAGAATATCTTTTTTGTAGGGTGAGTTGTATGGGGAATGTCATAATTTTGCTTTACATCCATTATTGTGGGTCAGGGGGGTTCCCGTGGATGCAAACTGTACTTTTACATCTAGCCCCGTGATGATCATGGGTCAGTGTGTCACGCATGTGAGAACCATCTGTCAGGTGTGTCCCGACAGAAAAAAGGTTGAGAACCACTGCTCCAGATGATGCTTCACCAAGGATCTGTCCTGTGGTATTATCACCTCCTTTTTCCTGCTGGTTATGCCTCTTTCAATGCAGGTCAGCATCCATCTGGCCTTAGCCACTCCCTTGTCACATTGCTTAGACACCTTCAGATCATCAGATAGCAATCATCGTGAAGTCTCTCACAGTCTGTGTACATCAGTCTTTCGTCCCCTCCCCCCTCCCAACAGATATGGCTGTTTCAGATTGCTATGCCTCAAATGCGTTTCTCTGCACTTCTTGGCTTTGTTCATTTGTTCAAAATTTTATATCTCCGAAAGTTCTTCACCGATTGCTTTGAAATTTTGACACAATGTTGCTTTCGAATACGCGTGTGTTTTATATACCTATATTATATAGATGTCACACCTGTGACAGGTAAAACACGCTTTTTTGGAAAAACAGCGCCAGCTGTTAGACGTAAAAGCAAAACACGCTATCTACAATGTAAATGGGCTCTGACCGACGGACTGCAAATGCGCATTAGAGAGCAGCTCTACCGCGCATGTGTGGACCATAGAGCTTTGCACTACATGCTGGGTGTCACAGAGGGGAGGAGGAAAGGGCAGACGAGTCGCCACTCCGAGAAACGGCTCAGCCTGTTCCTCCACCTCTGGGGAAGGGGGGAGGGAGTAGGGACTGCCGGACAGTTACACACAGGAGGAGGAAAGGGTAGAAGAGTCGCTGAGCCAGTCTGTCCACTGCCGGGGAAGGGGGGGAGGGAGTTGGGACGGCCGGAGCAGAGCAAATGCAGTAGAAAGTGGCTGTGAAGAGATCACAAGCAACTGCAGCCTGCAGCAGCCAAAGCGCAAAGAGCTGAACAGAGAATAGCTCGCCCTCCTCCCCCTGAGTCCCACTGATAAGGAGAAGCCAAGTAAATATCCCGCAACTGCGGGGGGGGGGGGGGGAGGGGGAAGGCAGTGCTGTCAAGCAGCCCGTGGGTCTCAGCCACCACGGGAAGAGTTTATATGGGCATTGCTCCACCCCCACTCCCAGCAAACCACCGTCACGAAACTGAAAGCCAGAGCCCTGCTTCCTCCTCCTTCTCAAGCCCCCAATCTGATTTCTTAAAGGCACAGGTCTCCCAGAAAGAGCAAAGTAAGCTAGGCAACATGTCCCAAATCTGTTGCAGTGCCTGCTGCCTGCCCTTTTGGGGGGGGGGGAGTGTTTTCCTCACTCTCCCAGACACAACAGGCGTGGGAACTTTGCAAGCTCTTGCGAGTGCAGAGCAAAGACTTAGGTGGAGAGGGGACTAAAATATCGCTCGTTTTCACTGTGTGAGAGAGAAGTGTGTTAATGTGCGCTGAAGGCGAGTGTGAGTACCAGAGAGAGAGAGGGAGACTACATGAGGGATTGTGTATGTGTGTGAGAGGGATTGGGCATGCGTGTGTGAGGGACAGAGGGAGAGTGTATGTGCAAGAGAGAGAGAGGAAGCCTATGTAGGGGGCTATATGAGAGAGAGAATCTCTACCCCCCCCCCCCAGCTCTCCACTTATAGGTTATATTGGAAGGGGTTTACTGTAGAGGGGAATGGGAGAACAAAGTAGTTGGGGCCTGTAAGGATAGAGTGAAAGGGGTCTCAGCCTGCCCCTTCACCACTGGGGAAGGGGGGAGGGAGTTGGGATGGCAGGACCATTACACCTCACGAGATCCCCCTCGACCACCGCTGTAGCTCCTACCACTGCCGCTGCTTCTGGCCCTTCATGGTGCTGGGGGGGGGGGAGGAGCGGAGCAGAGCAAAGACGTAGGAGGAGAGGGGACAAAAATCTTGCCCATTTTAACGGGCTTGTACTAAATATTTTACGATTCCATTTCAATGTTTCTGATTGCATTGTTAAATTGAATTTTCATAGATTTTGATTTATTTTCATTTTGATTTAATTATTTCGTGTGACATTGCGTTGGAATTGAGCTGTGTCGTTTACAATACCGTTCATTTACTGAGTATAGTTTTTTGGGCTTTTTTCTCATTCTTTTTCATTTCTAGAATTATACGGTTTACATCTATTTATTTATTTATTTATTTATTTATTTATTTAAAATGTTTATATACCGACATTCATCCAGGATATCACATCGGTTTACAGTGTAACACAAACAAACGCCAGGCATGGCGCTTTACATTGAACAAATCTGATTGCTTCTCACATGGACAATTATATGTTGCGTGTTCTAGAGTCGGCAAACCAGACAATCTCTATATCTGCACAGACAATGGAACAACAAAAAATATTGTATACCCACAAACATTGTGAAATTAAACATATTCGAAACGTGCGCTTTCTCTTTGCTTTCTTTTCCATTTAACCAGACTGAGCCACAGCAACGCGTGGCCAGGTACAGCTGGGTAAAAGAGTCGCTGAGCCAGTCCGTCCACTGCCGGGGAAGGGGGGGGAGGGAGTTGGGATGGCCGGAGCAGAGCTAATGCGCATTGTGAAATTAAACCAGACTGAGCCACGGCAACGCGCTCTGAGAAAAGGCTCAGCCCGTTCCTCCGCCGCTGGGGAAGGGGGGAGGGAGTAGGGACTGCCGGACAGTTACACACAGGAGGAGGAAAGGGTAAAAGAGTCGCCAAGCCAGTCCATCCACCGCCGGGGAAGGGGGGGAGGGAGTTGGGATGGCCGGAGCAGAGCTAATGTGCATTGTGAAATTAAACCAGACTGAGCCATGGCAACGTGTGGCCGGGTACAGCTAATTCTAAATAAAAATGTGACAACTATTCATCATAACCAACCAGGAATTTGGATGTGACTGAGCTTCAGAGTGAACACTCTGTTTCTTCTGATACCTGGGAGGGAGAAACTAGTGGTTATGCTTTGTTTTGAATAACTTGGTATGAGGTGCCAGCAGGCACCATACAGCTTTGAACTGGTGATCCAGAGTATGCAAATCTTTCTCGTGCATATTCATTGTGGCAATCCTGAAAACATGACTGGTTAGGTGTGCCTCCAGGAGAGGGTTGGGAAACACTGCCCTAGAAGGAAGAGACTGGGAAACTGCTGCAGAAGAGCAAGGGGTGATGCAGAGTCACAGACACAGCAGGGGATGTTCACCCTCCTGTTGCTAGAGAGTTACACACACCCTTGGAAAGCCTCATTGGTCCAGTAGAGGGTGTGCTATTATTGAGGATAGCATATAAAGAAAGCAACAGAGGCATCCCTTTGTTGGCACAACAGTCTCCTGGAATATTGTCTTCTAGAATGTCTGCTCATCTGGCTTAGTTCCTTGCTCCTTGGTTTCTTTTCCCACATCCAGCTCTGCAGTCCTTGCTCCGGAGTTCCTGCTCTGCGTCCCTCTCCTGGGTTCCTGACCCTAAGCCTGCTCCACTGCTACATCTACATGCCAAGATGCTTCCCAAGCTAGGCCTGATTTAAATGACCTTGCCCCAACCTTCATCAGGCGAGACATTTTCTTTAGGTACTGTTTGCCTCTTCCTGAGCATACCACTAGTGACAGGATATATCCTGACACAAGAGGGCCAATGTAATAAAACCCACGTGATAGAATAACTTTGGCCACCAGAAATGTGAGTTTACTCCACATCAGATCATAGAAGGAGTTACATTTCCTGCATAAACTCTCTGGGGCTTGCGTCTACAGCTGAACAAAATATAAGTCACATGGAGCAGGCATCTTCATCTGAACAGTATCACTTTTGTCTTGTACATCCCAGCTTTGGTGTACTGTTCACCTGTAGGTGCCCACCCCAGAGAGATTACATATTGTTCAGCTGCAGGTTCCATCCCCAGAGAACTTACATTGGAAATTTAAGTCCTTCCTGGGTCTGAGGTGCAGTACCACACTGGCACAACGATAGACAACATTGGCAACTTGAAATGTGAGTTTAGTCCACCTCAAAACCAGGAGTTAAATTTCCAATATAAGCTCTCTGAGGCAGGCACAGTTCACAGGTTTTCTTTGCTTTTTCTGAACAGTTGGGCAGCATGCAGACAGTGCAAAAGTGTATACTGTTCAGCTGTTGGTCCCCATCCAGACACCCTATGCTTTGTTCATCAAGCTGTATGTACCTTCCTTAGAGAATGTATTCTTTTATTTTACTTACCATTCTTTGACAAAATGACCTTGAATGAGAGACTATGCCTGTATGTTGATCTACACAGCACCATTCTCACAAGCAATGCCAGTTTGGCAAGGCATGGCAAGAAAAATCAAAGCATAAACTCTTTGGGGCAGGCGTCTTCAGCTGAACAGTATGCACTTTGGCACTCTGCATTCAAATTTGGTGTTTAGGTTTAGTTTATTTACTTGATTCATCGCTATTTCTTATTGAGGTAAACCAAAGTGATGTACAATAAAGTATAACAATATATAAATGGTAAAGTAAATAGCATCAAAACAATAATCATCATAATGTTAAAACTAATTTGCAATAAAACAAAAGTTGAAGTGCTAAACAAATTACATAATGATAAAAATGGGCAATTAAACATAATAGAAAAGAATTACCATTAACATTACTTGAACTAGTTGCAGGTGGCCCCCCTTCCCCCCCCCCCCCCAGAGAGTTTATGCTTTGTTAAGCTAGCTGTAGATACACACCCCAGAGAGTTTATGCTTTGATTTTACTTGCTATTTATTTATTTTATTTAAAAGTTTTTATATACCGTCATTAAGTTATTTACCATTATAACGGTTTACAATACGGCACCTTGCCACAAAAGCTTTGGATGCCAGAATGTGCCCTCTGGAGTGATCTGAACAAAGTGTAAGCTCCCTGGGGTGGGCATCTACAGTTAAACAGTATGCCAAAGTTGGGATGCACAGCACCGGTCTACTGTTCAGCTTTAGGTGCCCGCCCCAAGAACTTACACTGGAAATTAAACTCCTGGATCAGAGGTGGAGTAAAGTCACATTATCGTGGCCAAAGTTATTCTATAGGTGTGCCCAGTATAGTAGAAGCAGCTCTACAATATAACACTGGGCACAGAAATTGCAAAACATGGCCACCAGAAATGTGAATTAAGCTTTGCTCCTGCTCTGACCCAGGAGTTAAATTTATAGCATTAAGAAAATATGTTTTAAGCAGTTTGTCCATTAACATACTTCCCTGCATTGCAGGGGAATAGCTAATGTCTTATTTGGATTTGCATGAACCCATGCTAATTTTAGCACTGGTTTTTACTTTTGGTTTAACCTACATTTTTTAGGAGTTAAAACCTCTGGTATTTAACAGAGTTAACTTACCTCAGAAAAATGTAGGATAAATCAGGAATAGAAATGTGTGCTAACACTGGCACACCTATCTTATTACATTGGTCCCTTGGAGAGGAAAGGGAAGATAGAAACATAGAAACCTGCTGTATCTGTCACATAAGAAGGGGTAATTTTTTTTGTGTGTGTAAAATAGTGTTTCTCTCTGCTTGCACGCTATGGGGATTGTTTATCAATCACACATTATGGTTTTCAGCCATTAATTAACAAGGTCTCATTGTAGTCTCTTTTATTTGGAGACACTAATCAGTTTTCAACTCCATCACCAACACGAAAGACATATGTCTAGAAATGTGTTTCTGACAAGCTGTTGAAGCATAAGAAACAAAATAAATATAAATAAACAGATTGTAGCATTTTAACTATCAAGTACTGATAGTACAAGCAAGAAATAAAGTAAAATGATGTTTGAAAATTCATGCTATAGATGCTTAACATATGCATATACTGGTAGGAAATGTATTTGTCAGACATTTCACTTCTGGGGCCAAATTATGGGAATAATTTGCAGCCTGCTAGATTTTGAAAGTTTGGTGTGTATATTAGGTTTCAAAGAGGTTAGGGCTGTTCAGCTTGGAGAAGAGACGGCTGAGGGGGGATATGATAGAGGTCTTTAAGATCATGAGAGGTCTTGAACGAGTAGATGTGACTCGGTTATTTACACTTTCAAATAATAGAAGGACTAGGGGCATTCCATGAAGTTAGCAAGTAGCACATTTAAGACTAATCGGAGAAAATTCTTTTTCACTCAATGCACAATAAAGCTCTGGAATTTGTTGCCAGAGGATGTGTTTAGTGCAGTTAGTGTAGCTGGGTTCAAAAAAGGTTTGGATAAGTTCTTGGAGGAGAAGTCCATTAACGGCTATTAATCAAGTTTACTTAGGGAATAGCCACTGCTATTAATTGCATCAGTAGCATGGGATCTTCTTAATGTTTGGGTAATTGCCAGGTTCTTGTGGCCTGGTTTGGCCTCTGTTGGAAACAGAATGCTGGGCTTGATGGGCCCTTGGTCTGACCCAACATGGCAAGTTCTTATGTTCTTATCTATATATTTATACCATCACTTAACTGTTCCTCTCTCCATACTCTCTTCCAGCCTCCAAATTCCAGTAACCCCATTCATTGTAACTTACCTCTTCCCTTAACTCTATCAGTAGCTCTCTAGCTATGATCACTGTTAATGTTAATTCCACATGTTTGATGTAAACCGATGTGATATGACATGTGTCATGAATATCAGTTTAGAAAAGAATTAAATAAATAAATAAATACACCTAGGACCTGAAACTAAACACAGTGTGGCAGATTTTAAAAGCCCTACGTGCGCCGAGCCTATTTTGCATAGGCCCGGTGACGCACACAAGCCCCAGGACGCGCGTATGTCCCAGGGCTTTTTGAAAGGGGTGGGGCGGGGACAAGACTGAGGCCTCCAGCATAGTGGCCATGCCGGGGAATTGCGTGCCGTCAGTTGACTGGTCCAGAGGCAGGCACAACTTGCATAATAAAGGTTGGGGGGGTTTTAGGTAGCGCTGGGGGGTGGGTTAGGTAGGGGAAGGGAGGGGAAGGTGGGGGAGTGGAAGGAAAGTTCCCTCCGAGGCCGCTCCAATTTCAGAGTGGCCTTGGAGGGAACAGGAAAAGCCATCGGGGCTCTCCTAGGGCTTGGCACGTGCAAGGTGCACAAGTGTGCACACCCTTGCATGCAAGCCGACCCTGGATTTTATAACATGCGCGCGGCTGCGTGCTCATGTTATAAAATCGGCCATACATTTGTGCGTGCCGGGTTGTGCGCACAAATGTATGCCTGCACGTACCTCTTAAAATCCGGCCCAGTGTCTGGAAAGTACTATTGCTGAAAGATCATGATGATGCAATATGGTTTGGCATTGAAATAAGTCAATAAGAGCTTGACAATGCTTTCTGACATAGCCAGGTATCCCCTGGAGTCAGATAAGCCAATCATGCATATAGAAGGTGTGGCCATAAGATAGCATGAACTGGCCAAAGCTGTCTAGCCACAAAAAGGTAGCTAGATACCAACAATGACAAGTTAAACTCTGCCAATGATGACCATATAGAAAACCTTCAGCACAGAAGCTCAAACTAGGAAGAAGAGTAAGAAGATCATGAAGATTGCAACAGGCAGCAGGAAGTCCTAAGAATCAAAGACATCACAGAGGGTCCAATAAGTACAGAGACACACCCAGCTAAATACTTTTCCAATTGGTCAAAGACTTCTTAAACAACTGAACTTCAGGTGATATAGACCTTAGATGGGGGTTAGATATCTCTGTTGAGTGATAACTAACCAGCCTCACAGGGGAGCAATGGGTTTTCTAATAAAGTTTTGACATGACTTCCTTTTGTGCCCTAATTAGTTTGTATTTAGTGAAGTTCAGGAATGGGAGAAGTGTTACAGAAAATGGTTTACATGGTTATGAATACATCACACCCTCCTTTTTTTTGTGCTGACCACCCCCAAGTGGGACAGCAACCAAATGCAATATGAAATAGCCAAGCAACTCTGTCATTTCTGCCTCCGGGCCCCATAGGTGGAGTATACCATGCTCTACCATTTATATAACCAGCTTATGATATGCTCTCACTACAAAGATTATGTAAGAGATCTCTCACAGCTCAATGATGTGGGACTCTCTCACCATTTCCTGTGAACAATGAAAACCAGTGAATTCATTTTTCACATGTACAAATACATCTTGGCTCTGATTCTACAAAAAAAAAAAAAAAAGAGAGAGAGAAAACTCAGCATAGTCACACTGCTCCCAAGATTCCACATCCTAGAATAGAAATGAAGTGATATTAAATATATAATTTTAAAACATCAGCTCTACTGTATTTTTACATATCTTATTCTTTATTCTTCTAACACAAAACTCTAATACCACTGAAAATCTTAATATCAAATATTTCTCCCAATAAAGGAGAAAATATTACATCTGAAATGGATAGAAAAGTTCCCTGTCATAGCTAGTAACAGGTAATTATTCATAATCACTTTCTTCCAACTTAGCTTTATACTATAGGAAAAAATACCAAAATAATATTTTAACATCACTTAAATTTAATTTCCTCACCTAGGTTAGGATCTGCCAAAATAGATAGAAATTACATTTAAGATGTTACTCCACTTATTCTCAAACTCATTTGTCCTGAGTCTCTTGACACCCATGTGTTCTTCTCATTACTCACTCTACTTTAACTAAGGTACTTCTACATATTAGTAAGCATGCTTCCCAGTTACATCTTTGCTGGGAGATGGACTTCAAAGGATCTTACACTTTTACAGTGCATGAATGTTACTTCACCACAATTCATCCTTACGTCCTCTATGATGAGACTATTGGTAATACATACTTTTCAGATGAAAATAAAAAACACTCTTTAACCTATCTGAAAACACTCCAATAACTTACTCTCACATTCCATCTACAGTAGTATTCTGCAGTCTTCTTCCTCTTCTGACACCCACTGATCTCCTTCCACAAACACAAATTTAGAGTCAACATTTGTAAAAAAATGTTATTCAGGAGCCAGACCAGTCTGCAGCATGGTTCAATAAAAAAAGATAAAAAAGAATTAACGTGAAAATAAATTTAGATCAGGGTTATGTTGTAATACAATTTTTAAGTATTTTCTAATTTTTTAAAGAAGGATTTTGTAAATTTGTTTTCAAGCAAATTATAACAAATATAAGTATTGTGTTACTTCACACAATCATATTTAGTGCACAAAAGAAAAATTCCAACATAATCATCGTATTACACCTAAATTTAAATGAAGATTAAAAACATCTTCTCAATCTATAGGTACCTAATGTCCAGTCTAGTAGATAGGAAAGTCCAAATTGTACAGTCACATGACCTCTTCTGATCTTCTAGGCTTCTTGAACAGCCAGGTCATCTTGTTGCATGATGAATCATCTCTAAAGAAAAGTAAAATCCAATCCACTCCTTTAGGTATCCATTCATATGGAACCAATTCCTAGAAGCAGATTTCTCAAATTAGGTCTCCAATCTTGAGGACCTAAAAGAAAACACAAACACACACAATTACAAGAGAAACAAAACAAAATTTCTCTGAGCTAGTCTTGGTTTACAAGTCAAGGACCGGTCCTTTTGAAGATAGTCTCAACTACATTAAGCCTCCGCAGCTCTGTAATACACTTACTTGTGAATTTTCAAACCACTTACGTGTGTAAATGTAACATATAGTTGGAGCAATTTTCAAAAGCCATTTACCCACATTAAGTGCACTTAACACAGCTTAAACTATTGACAATTCAATGGCATATATTGTAGCAATTTTCAAAAGCCCGCTTACACGCATAAACTGGATTTATAGTACGTGTGTAAAACCCAGTTTTAAGCATGTAAATGCTTTTGAAAATCAGGTCCAATGTCGAAAGAAAACAGGATAATAGGTTGCTCTAAATAATGCTTACTTTTGTCATTCAATTTCTTTATTTTCTTTAGTTAACTCACTTTAGCATTTTGAGTCCATGCCTTCAGGACGCGATGCTCCATGGTTGTTTCCCATCCTGAATTGTGCGGTATTCTTATAGGGTGAGTTTTTTTCTATGCCTTTTGATAAAAATTCTTGCATGTACTTAGCCATCCGGCATTGCATCTTATCTCCCATCCTAAATTGTGCAGCTGAATAGTTGGCAATTCTTTTTACAATAGTAGCTTTCCAAAAACCTTGTTCTGGTAGGTGCTGGGGTCAGTGGCTGCTACTGGCAAGATTCCCATCAACAAAAACTGACGTCTGCCAGAGCCATCCTATGCCTTCTTCTCTTCTGCTGGGGCAATGGTGGCTCTGGCCCAATCTGAAATCATAAGGGTTTGATTAAGCTTCATGTCTCTGCAAGGGTGCTGGGATCAGAACTCAGTCAAAGAGGCTCTTCAATGGGCTGTCCATTGGATGTGGTACTGGTCCTTTAAGAAATCTCCAGGCAGCCTCAGGTTTCTGGCTGCAGGGCTCCAGATGACCTGGAGCCGAAGTTAAACACCCTGTGCTACCTCAGCAAACCCCGCTGTAATAGGGTGTGCTCTGCTGTATACCTGACTTCAGTTTAGCATACAAATAGGGGTAGATTTTAAATACTTGCGCGATCGCGTACTTTTGTTCGCGCACCAGGCGCGAACAAAAGTACGCTGGATTTTATAAGATACACGCGTAGCCATGCATATCTTATAAAATCCGGGGTCGGCGTGCACAAGGGGGTGCACATTTGTGCAACCTGCGCGCGCCGAGCCCAGCGCGCGCCGCCTGTTCCCTCTGAGGCCGCTCCGATTTCGGAGCGGCCTCGGAGGGAACTTTCCTTCGCCCTCCCCCCACCTTCCCCTCCCTTCCCCTACCTAACCCACCCCCCCCCCGGCCCTATCTAAAACCCCCCCTACCTTTGTCGGCAATGTCACGCCTGCTGAAAGCAGGCGTAACTTTGCGCGCATCACCGGCAGCCCCGCTCCGTCCTCCGGTCCCAGGGGCTGGTCCGGTGGCCTCGACCACGCCCCCGGGCCGGCGCCCCACCCTGGCCCACCCCCGAAACACCGTGGCACGCCCCTGAAACGCCGTGTTGTTTCGGGAACGCCCCCGGACACGCCCCCTCCCGCCCTTTTTCGAAAGCCCTGGGACTTAGTGCGTCCCGGGGCTTTAAGCGCACCGGCGGCCTATGCAAAATAGGCGCGCCAGCACGCGAGGGCCCTGCGTGCGTAAATCCGGAAGGATTTACGCGTGCGGGCCTTTTAAAATCCGCCCCAAAATGTGCACACACAAATTCACGCAACTCCTTGCAAATCACATGTTAATCATTGGCTATTGCTTTCCAGTGCAGAGAGGTGTGTAGGCTTAACTCATGTTGCCTTAATGCTGGAAATTTAATTCCTGGTCAAGGGTGGGGGTAACATTTTTGGGGCTTCTGTAAATCTATAAAGGCTGAACCAGAGTTTGTAGTGCAGGGATCCTTTACTCAGGATTTATGTGCATAAGAAGTTTTCTGTGCATATATCATGTTTTATGCATGTTAAGCATGTCTTTCTGTGATCATTTTTGCATTAGTGTGCTTTTTTTTTAAACCATTATTTTACTATATCAGAAGTTACCTGCATGCAACAACATACAAAAGGGAAAAGTCCTCAATTCATTCCTCCTGAACCCCAACTCCCAGTGCTGCTGAAGGAGCGGGAGTGAAGATGGACATTACAAAAATAAATAATTTACTGTATTACAAACACACACACAAAAAGTCATCCCATGCTCCGTGCACAGCACACCAGCCACAGATCCCAGTTCAAGACCAGAAAACACAGCTTTAAAAGCAGGCCTCTTTCAATGAAAAGGAGGCTCTAATGAGAGAGCACTATCTTTGGCAGGACCATTATTATGGAACACATTACCACTGGAATTAAGACTAATGAAAGAAATAAAACTCTTCAAAAAAGGCTTAAAAACATGGCTCTTCAAAAAAGCATTTCACAGTGAGGCAACGGAATAACAACACATACACAAAGCAGGAAGTCACCAAAAAAAGCAGTATTGCTTACTTTTGTTATTTTCTCACAATTTAAGTATTAAATTATAAAGACAGTTAATAGTAAATGGTAACCACACCCTTTCCCATTTAGAGTATATTATCAAACTATGTAACCGTATAATAATGGCACCCTTTGGATAAATTAGAAACCACATATTTGTGCCTTACTGTAAACCGTTGTGATGGTGTACTACTAAACGACGGTATAGAAAAGTTTTAAATAATAAATAAATAAATAAATAAATGAGATAAGGGTGAAAGGGGTAGACTAGTAAGTAATCTTAAGAATTATTTCTTTACAAAAGGTGTAGTGAACGCATGGAACAGAGAAGGTAGTAGAGACAAAAACGGTATCTGAATTGAAGAAAGCATGGGATAAACGCAGGGGATTGCTGTGGAAATGATGGGAATTGTAAGGGCCACAGAAATTGGACAGATGGGCAGATTAAATGGGCCATGTGGTCTTTTTCTGCCATCTTGTTTCTATGAGATAGGATGCTGCCTCTTTAAGAGCAAGCTCCCTATATCCTGCAGTCATCACAAAGCTTCCTGGCTGCTTCTTCTCTTGCTTGTGCGGTCTCATGCTGGGTGGGCTGACATTCTTGACCAGGAACCTGTACTATTCCATCTCTTAATCTGGAACGGTTTGGCACCATGACAGGGCTTTGGTTTTTTCCCTCTTTTTTCTAGTGGCTGTTGCAGTTGCTTTTCTAATGCTTTCTTTCCCTGCTGGCCTCTCCAGTTTTGGCCAAGAGGAAACATTAATGCAGGCAGTTCCTGTAATGACACAGTTGGATGCGGTGGGCTTGGGTCAGTGGTAAACTGCTCACTGAGTGCTTCCAGGGCTCCACAATCTCAATGGCTCCCACTGCTCACTCTGTTAAGGTTGTGGACCCTTGGGCCAGCTGAGACGGTGGATGTTATGTTGTGGGAACCCACAGGAGGCGTCCCAACCAGGAGGCGGCACGGAAGAGACTCTGGAGGAGCTTCACCACTGGAAGCCCGAGGCTCCCCAGGAGGAGCCCGTAGGAACCCGGGCCTCTTGGACTTAGGCGGGACCCTATGCGACCAAGTATCCGGGCAGCAGCCAAAGAGGTGGAAGGTGAGGACGGCTGGACCCAGGAAGCTGGAGAGACTTCACACCTCGGAAGCCCACGGCTCCCCCAGGAGGAGCCCGTGAGAGCCCGAGCCGCTGGGACTTAGGAGAATCCTCTGGGCCAGCAAGTACCGGATACCTGAGGTGGAGGAAGAGCCGAAGTCGGAGTCCAGGAGCGAAGCCGAGTCAGAAGCCAGGAGTCAGAGGTCCAAACCCAAGCCAGGGGCGAAAGCTGAAGACAGAGTCGTGGGACGGAGCCGGGTCAGAGCCAGAGATCAGAAGTCAAATCCAAAACCAGGAGTGGAGGCTGCAGATTTAGTCAGAAGACGAAGCCAGGTCCGAAGCCAGAAGTAGAAGACAAACCAAAGCCAGGGGCAGAAGCTAGAGACGTAGTCAGAAAACAGAGACAGGTCAGAAGCCAGAAGACAACAGAGATGATCCAGAGACCAACGCAGCAACTAGAGACTCAGGAAAACTGAGCAAACCTCATTGCAAGGCGAGGTTTAGGCCTTTAAATCCTGAACCCCTGCACACGCGAGCGTGCCTAGGGGGCGGGGCCAGATGCGACGGGATGCCGGCTTCTCCGTAGAGGAGGGAGAGCCGTGGCTGAGGCCTGGGAAGGCCGAATCAGGAGCGCAGTGGCCCAGGCCGGCCTCGAGGTGAGTGCAGGACCTGGGGCATGGCCGGGGCCATAACACACTCTGTCTCAGGTCCTGCTCACCTCCTGCGGATCTTCACAGTCCTAAGGTAGGGAGAGTACTGGCACTGGTGGAAAGTGCTGCAGTGGCTGTTTCTTCTGACACACTCCTGTGCCATCCCAGCCTTCCTTCTCTCTGGTGATAGCTTCCCATAAGGGACTGCTTTCCTCCATGGCAGCTAGAAGAGTGCTAGAGGAAGGGAACAATATTGGTGGTTCCTTTTCTCATCAGCCCTTCTCTTCACCATTTAGCTTATTTAACTCCATGGGCCCTGGGAGTGTACCAAAGGAGGTGGACAGCAGCAGCAGGGCCACCATGGCATTGGTGCCAGGCAGCTCCCTCCAATTCTTCTTTCTCCTACTTGGGACCCTGAGAGAACAGGTTACCACAGCTGATGGTGGTGTTGGCTTGGGCACTGGATGGCAGCATGCAGTGGGGACAGTAAATACACTCTGAACAGCCATATCTGCTCTTCAGATGAATACCCTATCACATTCCAGGATCTCAGCAGACACCTCCTCAAACTGACATCATCAGGATCTCCCAGCTCATCCTTGACTGCTGTCACTTCTCTGCCCCCTTGTTACGGGTTGTGGACCCTTGGGCTGGCTGCGACTGAAGATGGTGTACTGTGGAGGATCCACAGTGAACGTCACAGCCGGGAAGCGACGCTGAAGAGGTAGTCCGGTGGAGGCTTCACAACTGGAAGCTGAGGTCCCCCCAGGAGGAGCCTGTAGGGACCCGGGTCTCTTGGTCTTAGGTGTTATCCTCTGCGACCAAGGACCAGAAGAGCAGCCCGAGGAGGTGGTCCAATGAAGAGGCGGAGCCCAGGAGGTCAGAAGAGACTTCACCCTTGGAAGCCCGTGGTCCCCCCGGGAGGAGCCCGTGAGGACCCGAGCCGCTGGGACTTAGGTGAACCCTCCGGGCAATTGCAGAACCAGATACCTGCGGAAGCAGCGAGGTCTGAAGACAGAGTCCGGGGACAAGCCAAGGTCGGAAGCCAGAAGTCAGATGCCGAAGATAAACCAGGAACAGAAGCTGGAACAGGAGTCAATGATGGATGTTACAGTGAGTATCTGAATTTTACCAGGGGAATATGAGGGAAGGGAGACAGCATTGGAAGGGGCCATAGAGGGAGGACAGGATGGTGAGAATGGAAGGATGGGAAGGCATTATGGGCATAGGAAGGGGGACTGGAGGGGAAGAGGAGATGGGGAAGGGGCAAAGGGCAGGTGGTAAGGTCTGTGATGTTGGGGAGGGGGTAATACTCAGGAAGGGGCCATGGGTAAGGGAAGCAAACAGAAGGGAAGGGGCCCTGGGGAGAGAACAGGGTCAGAGAACAAGAAGGGGGCCAAGTGGGCAGCACTCAGCAAGTGGCAATGAGTAGGGAAAAGCTGGGCAGAAGGGAAAGGGCCATGGATTACGTCAGGAGGAAGAGGACAGAGGATCCAAGGAGGAAGGCAGGAGAAATGGACCATGGGGGAGGGCAGAAGGAAGTGGATGGAGACAGGGGTCAGAGGACAGAAGGGAAGGCACTCAGAAAGGGGTCAAGGGAGTGAACTGCATTTGGAAAGAAGCTATAGGTGAGGGGAAGCAGGCAGGGGATAGGGTGGCTTTAAAAAGAAAAAGTACCAAGCTGGGAGTAGGGATGAAAACAGTGGCATGCAGTCAGGGCCTTCAAGGGATTCACTGAATCCCCTGTACTAAATGCATTCTTTATTTTATTTTATTTATTTTCAGCTTTTGTTTTTCCCAGCAGAGGCCAATAGGGGGGACAGCAATTCTCATGTCCATTATCAGCAGCAGCACAACACAGGGCAGAAGGCGGGACCTTGTTTTGGTCCCACCTTCTGCCTTGTGCTGCGTTGCTGGCTGTGCTGGGTTGAGTCAGGCAGTTCATGTAGAGCAAAGAGAAAAAGGCCAAGGAGAGGATGAAGAGGATGAAGTAGCATGGTGGCAGCAGCAGGAAAAATCAGCATCTGTCCTCCCGAGCTGTTAAGGAGGATCAGTGGTAGTGGTATGGCAGCAGCAGGAGAAACCAGCGTTGATCCTCCTGGGCCATTAGGGAGGATCGTCAGTGGTGGTGCAACAGCGGCAGCAGGAGGATCAGCATTGGTCCTCTCAGGCCATTAGGCAGGATCAGCATCTTAGCAGTTGAGCAGAAAGTATTGCTTCAGTTACTACTGGCGAATTGGGGTGGAGGGAGTCCCAGTTTGCGGTGAGACAGCTGGGGACTGGTGGGGAAGAGAGAAGGAATTGAGAGCTCCTTTTCCCCTCAGTCTCATTCTCAACCCCTCCCACCCCATTCCCAAGAGACTCAGAGGGAAGGGCCTGAAAGTGAGACTGCTGGGGTCATAGGAGGAGAAGATGCTGAGTTTTCAGGGTGAATGGAAATAATCAAGAATTCCCAAGAATGCAGAGTGGGAGAATTTTTGTAACTTTATTAATTTTAATTATTTGATGGTGTATGATGGTGTCTGATGTTAGGAAATATTTTATTGGTGTTTGAAAAATGTTTAAAAACTTTTATGAGCCTTTAAGGATATTCTGTATCAGCTGTTTTTCTAAGTGTGTTTTTTCTATTATGATGTATATTTCTTGATTTTGTTGTTTGATGTTTTATGAGGCATGGTGATGTTTGTTTTTCCATTGTTGCACTGTAAACAGAGTCTGGCTTGTTGCGATTTCCAGTTCAGTTTTTGTCTGCATGTTTCTATTTATAGTTTATGTCTCTTTATTCTGTATTTGGTGAGGATAGAGATTGGGGAAGGCAGAAAAGGACCTAGGTTGGAACTGGGGGGAAAGGGGAAGACCTAGGATGGTGTTGTGGAGAAAAGGACCTAGTATTTTTCTTGTGGTATTAATAATTACAATATAAATGAAATCAAGGAAAGCTAAATGTCATTTTGTTTTGCTCCTTTCATTTGCAAAATAATACAACATTCAAATTTTTCCAGACTTAAACCTACAGAGACCACCAGAAAAATCTTACTCTTTGGCCTTCAGTCCCACTCATTGCGGTGGTAAATCTCTCTTTGGGATGGGGAATGCAGGGGAACAGGGAAAGGTAGGTGAATATGTTGGGGGTGGGGGGGGGGGGTGGGAGGGCTAGGGAAAGGAATGTGATTATGCTAGGGGAGGGATGAAGGGGGAAGGGAAGATGATGATGAGCATTTACTGAATACCCTACTTTGAATGTCAGTGTATACCACTGGGTGAAAGAGATGTGCATTGAAACTCTCTACACTTCTTCCTTTTAGTAACATAGTACATGATGGCAGAAAAGAACCCAAGCAGTCATTCCAGCATGCCCAGAAGGTACTTAAAGTTAGTAAATGCAGGTTACCCCATGCCTTCTGTTAATAACTCTTTCTCCATCAGTTCTCCCCCACCAGTCTCTCGCTCTCTTCACTAATTCATCCCACCAGTCTCTTTTTCTCTCTCTCTCAACTAGTTCATTCCCACCAGTCTCTATCTGTCTCCACTAGTTCATGCTCACCAGTCTCTCTCTCTCTCTCTATCAGTTTATCCTTGACAGTCTCTCTCTCTCCACCACTTTAGTCACTCAATGCTGATACTCAGCCCTATTGATTAAATGTAGCCAGACAGCTCTGGTTGCACAAAGAACTGTTATAAATGTAGCCTGGTAACATTTGGTCAGCTAGAACTGTGAGATTAAACCTAGCCCATTGGGTGGAGCTAATAAATGCAAGTAAAGATAATCAGGTTATCTCACCCACTCTGTGGGATTTTTTTTTTTTTTTTGCTTGTATTAAGTGTGTTGAATATTCGTCTGGTTCTAATTTCACTGCTAAATGTAATATGTTGTTGTACTTGTAAACCGGAGTGAAGGCTGCTAGCTATACCTCAGTATATAAAAACTTTTAAATAAATAAATAAATAAATTTTGAAAACTGACCACAAAATAGAGCGAAAAACCGCTACAGAAGGATCTGAAAACATATTTACTTATTTTCTGGCATTTCAGGTTGCTTTCATAGCAGGTACACAGTTATAAATTACTGTTTTGTAAAGCTACACACGTAGAAGATGTAATCAGGAAAGGAGCAGATATGGATCAGTGGATTAAAACAGACTCCTTAAAGAGGGAAACTGGTGAAAATGAACCAAGAGATAGTGAAATGTCAAGTGACACTTTGCAATAGAGAACTCAATGAAAGCAAGAAAAAAATGTTGGGTACAGCCATAGGCAGTGACAACACAAAGGTTGTAGAAGCTTCTTATTGGGTGCCATTATTGATTGCAAAGAAAGGGAAACCTCACACGGTTAGGGAAGAGTTAATATTGCTAGCTGGAAAGAAAATGATGCATACCATGCTAGAAGAGAAGGCCTGCAAGCTAATATAGATTATGCTTTATTTATTTAGATAACATTCCAACCAATACAGGCTGGTGAAAGCTGAAGTGAATGTACCAATCAAAAATTACTTTCACCAAAACGGAGAAAAAGACCTCAGATCCCAGCATGCATTGTTCTTAGAAACAAGTATACATGCTAGAGGGAACTACAGTCATTGGTCAAAAACCTCTATACAGTAACATGTAAATCGGGTCCATGGGGTGTGTAAATAGTAACATGCAGACAGGAACTAGGGGGTTTAAATTGAAGCCGAGAGTGATTGTACTGGCTATGGAATAAACAGGAAAGTTTTAAAGGGTCTAGATAGTAATATAGATGGTTTTAGCGGGGGATTTTCATGAATGTATATAGTGGGAAATAAGAAATAAAGAAATATGGTCTAGGGTTATTTCACCAGTGAATTAAAAGTGTAAGATGAAATATCTTGTTATATATATACATTGCATATTTTCAGACGGCCCGGATAAGGGTGGAAGTGTCACATCCAGAGCCAAGAGGCTTTATGAAATCATAAGAAGTGGGGCGGAATGAAAGCATATTCAAATGATTTTGAGCAGGAGAGTAGCTTTCAAAGAAAGCTCTGTGCATAGCTGTGAGATATCCGACAGGAAATAGTGGATACAAAGTTTCATGCACAGCCGTGCGACATTGGAAGTGAAATATTGAATAGTAGCCCTGATGAAAGTGGTTTTTGACACAAAGTATTCGGCACAGTTGTTGGAGATTCCACTGCGGATTTAAATGTGTTGACGTGACTTCTAAGTGCTTCTGATGCAGGCAGGATGCCACCGAAACACCATGGCGTCGGGCTTTTGAAGCAGTGTTTCAACATTTCTACTAAGAGGAATTGACTATCTGGGACTGGGCTGCTGAAGCAGTGTTTGAATATTTCCACAATGAAGAATTGACTGTCTGGGACCTTTTGAAGAAATATCTATAATGAGCCAAGGAAGAAATGTGAACTCATATATGAGAAGAAGGTTTGATATACATGGGACTTTTTAAGTGAATAACCTTATTAGGTGTATAAGTGGAAGGTTTTGGGTACGAGATAAGTAAGGGTGGTTTTACATTGTGCATATATATGGGTGTATTTTTAGTGGAGGTTTAGGGGAGTGTAGGGGTTTACAGGAATGGTGTGAATGATGTGTGAGTGTATAATGTAAACATGTGAAAAGATGGTGAAATTATTTATAGTTATAAACTTGAAATAAAATAATTCAAATAATAGAAGATGGTATAAGAGTTGATGAATTGGTGAGCAGAACTAGAGATGTGAATCGGAACCGGAATCGGTTCAGATTCCGGTTCCGATTCACATGTGGTGTTTTTTCCATCGGGCCCGATCATGGTTTTGTTTATCGGCTGCGCCCGAGCCGATAAACAAAAAACCCACCCGACCCTTTAAAACTAATCCCTTTGCTTCCCCCACCCTCCCGCCCCCCCCCCCCCACCAAAAAAAACATTTTACAGGTACCTGGTGGTCCAGTGGGAGTCCCGGGAGTGATCTCCCACTCTCGGGCTGTCGGCTGCCACTAATAAAAATGGCGCCGATGGCCTTTGTCCTTACCATGTGACAGGGTATCCATGCCATTGGCTGGCCCCAGTCACATGGAGGGAGCACTGGATGGCCGGCGCCATCTTTAAAAATGGTGTGGGCCATCCAGTGCTCCTACCATGTAACAGGGGCCGGCCAAGGGCATGGATACCCTGTCACGTGGTAAGGGCAAAGGGCCATCGGCGCCATTTTGATTAGTGGCAGCCGATGGCCCGGGAGTGGGAGATCGCTCCCAGGACCCCCACTGGACCACCAGGTACCTGTAAAATGTTTTTGGGGGGTCAGGAGGGTGGGGGAAGCAAAGGGATTAGTTTAAAGGGTCGGGGTGGGTTTAGGGGTTATTTTTGTGTGCCATTTTTCCCGCCCTCCCCCAAAACGATAAGAGAACCCCCACGATCAATATCATGGGGTTTTCCTATCGTTTCGGGGGAGCCCCCAATTTCTGACGATTTTGAAAATATCGACGATATTTTCAATCGTCCGAAGCCCGATTCACATCCCTAAGCAGAACAGTAATGTTTTCTTTTTTTTCTTTTGAGCAAAAACCTCTATAACCAACCAAAATTTTATTATTACAAAAATAATTTTTTGTTTTTTTTCTTTTTCTTATTTTTTTTCTATGTTGAACTTTTGAAACTTTTCTTATATTAAAACTTAACTTGTAATGCTGCGCTCCTTTATTTAAAAGCTATAACGTTGGCCAGCATTTCGCCTTAGTAGCTGCATCAGAGCGATATTATGCTAAAACATTCAGCACTTCGTGTTCCCGGAGTGAACCACACTCACTCTGGTTTGTTTATGAAAACAAATTTATATGCCACCAACACACAATTGCTCTAGACCAGTGGTTCTCAACCTTTTTTTGGCCGGGACACACCTGACAGATGGTTCTCACATGCGTGAAACACTGAACATGTGACCATCACAGGGCTAAATGTAAACATGCACTCTGCATCCACAGGAATCACCTTAACCCCCAGCAATGAGTGCAGAGCAGATCTAGGGCATTACCCTGTACAACTCGCCATACAAAAAAGATATTTTGGTTCTGATGACATCTCAGTAAAAGCAAAACAAACTCTCTTCACTACCTGGCACAATAGCCTTCCTTATGAAAAGACAGTAATTTTCCACTAATGCATATCCTATTGAAAAAACACAACAAATAAGACTGATACAAATGCTGACATGCTAGTAAAATACCTCACCTCGGTCACACATCCAGAGCTGACCTTCACAGATTATAAATATGGAGACAGAAACTGGAATGGAAAACCAAAAAAGCCACACAGCATGCAGTGCGAACTTAGAGAAATGGAAAGAGAAATATAGCACCTAACAGACTCTCAGGATTTGCAATAATGTACACAAACTAACCAGCACAAAGTTACACCTGTATTATGGAACACACTCAAACAGTAACAACCCTATCTAAGAAATGCAACTATTAAACCAGGCCCTAAACACTAATACAGTTCCTATTGGGAAAACAGAATAAGCCAAGCTGCTATAGAGCCCCACACAGAAATAATTGTAAAGCTATACTAAAAAATGTTACAAATCAGCTGCTGAACAGCTGTTTTATTAAAACATGTCCAAATGTCAATAAAATATTTCAAAACAGCAGATATCGCATAATACCCAATAATTAGTCAATCAAGAAAAATAAATTTAAAAAGCCACCTTTACTTACCCTCTCCAGCAACTCTCCTACTCCTTTCCCTTCCAGGCCAATAGCACTCACCAGAAGCAGCAAGGGCTGCTGAAGCTCTGTCCTCACAGTCCTCTTCCTTAGTGTCCACAACCAGTCGCTTATACCCCCCCCCCCCCTCCAATTAGACCCCATGACCAGTCTCGGTCTCTCTCACACCAGTCATCTTCCTGACCAGTCTCTCTCTCTCACATATGTATACTAGTCATCTTCCTGACCAGTCTCTCTCTTTCTCACACAGAACACATCACCTCCCTGACCAGTCTCTCTCTCAATTACACACATGCTCTCTTATATACAAGCTCTTAATCATACACAAATGCTCTCGCACCCATTCACACCAGCTCTCACCCAGGCTTCCATTCACACCCACACTCACAAACTCTCACCCAAGTACCCATTCATATCAGTTCTCACCTAGGCTTCCATTCACACCCACAAGCTCTCACCCATGCATCCATTCACACCCACAGACACAAGCTCTCATCCAGGCACCCATTTACACCCTCAGACAGAAGCTCTCACCCAGGCATCCATTAACACACAGACACACAAGCTTTCACCAAAAACCTCTTCTTCCTTCACTGCAGGGATGGGCTCCAGTTCTGCCATGGCTTTACTCTGGCGGGCCTTCTTTTTTCACCGCCATGGGGATGGGCTTCCATGGTGGCCTCATTCGTGGTCGGGTTTCCTTTTCGCTGCCACGGGGATGGGATCCCATGGCGGCCTTGCTTGGTCAGGGTTGGGGTTTTCACTCTAGTGCTTTCTCCAGCTTGTCACTTTTTTGATCGCCCTTAAACTGATACTGTGAGCAGGAGCTTGGCCAGTGATCTCAAGGAATCATGGGTGGGAACTAAGCCAGTGCACTCTATTCCCAAAAAGCACTTTCCTTATGGAAATCAGAGGTTTATGACTTAGTTCCTGCCCATCCTTGTTCTAGACCCAGTATTTCCTCCTCTCCCCAGACCAACAGGCTTTTCTCCTCTCTCTGGCCCCTATGTGAGAGGAGAGTTTCAGAAAAACAGCAGGACTTTGCTCCCACCTTCAGCAGCCCTGTTTACAACCGATCGGGCTGTGAGCCATGCGCCCCCAATGATGTCACCAGAACGGGAGGATGAAGAGCCGATGAGGGACACCAGAGGAAGCCTTGTTCCAGACCCAGCATTTCCTCCTCTCCCCAGACCAACAGGCTTTTGTCCTCTCTCTGGCCCCTCTTTGAGAGGAGAATTTGAGAAAAACAGCGGGACTTTGCTCCCACCTTCAGCAGCCCTGTTTACAACCGATCGGGCTGTGAACCATGCCCCCGATGTTGTCACCAGAACAGGGGGGAGGGGGGTGAAGAGCCAGTGAGGGACGCTGGAGGCGCACTGCACTTGGGCATTGCACGACTTGTCGCGTGTATGAAGGAGCTGGACAAAGGAGCTCCTTTGTGTGCTCCTTCATGCAAGAGGAGTGCATTTAATCAATATCTTAATGTAAATGCAAGTGATTCTTTTCCTTCTAGTATTGATTCATTTCCTATTCCAGTTATTTCAGGTAGGGGTATTACAGTGATCTTTCTAAGTTTGTTCGAAAAAAAGATTTTTCTCATAGGTCCCCATGTCTTGTACATGTACCAATTTAATTTCTACTGTCGGTTCTATTCCCTCATGCTCAGATGTTAAAATATTGTATATTAATGCTCAGTCTGTTAAAAGAAAATTTCAGTTGTTGTTTGACATGATTGAGATAGAAAAACCTGATTTTTTTGTATTACAGAAAGTTGGCTTCTTGACTCTGATTTAGTTATTCTAAACCAGATGTGTCCCCCAGGTTACTCCTTTATCTCACAACCTCGCCTAAAAGGTCGAGGGGGCGGGTTACTTTTCATCTATAAAAATTCATGGAATATTAAATCTCAAAATCTTAGTGGAGTCTCACACCAGGAATTACTTTTGGTATATACTTCAGGTTTTTTTTCTGTTTGGTTTATTGTCCTCCCTAACACTTACAGTCTAATCTTTTGTTGTTCTTTGATCAATTATTGTTAGCAAAGGCTGATTTAAATAACATATTGATTCTTGGTGACTTCAATTTACCTTTTAACCATGCTACTCAGGATAGACAAGTTCAATTGTTTCTTGAAATCTTATCATCTTTAGGGTGGTCTCAATCGGTTCAAGCTTCTACTCACCGTATGAGGAATATATTAGATATTGTTTTCATTAATACTTCAACTAAGCTTTCGGCTATGAATTCACTTAACATTAGTGATGTACCCTGGTCTGACCATTGTTTAATTAAATTTATCATGAAAAATTCTTCTGACCAAGCAAGGAATTCCGGTATATAAAAATTTAAAATAAATAAATAATAAATAAATAAATCCCCGTGGCGGCGAAGAGGAAACCCGACCCCGAATGAGGCCACCATGGAAGCCCATCCCCATGGCGGTGAAAAAAGAAGGCCCACCAGAATAAAGCCATGGCAGAACTGGAGCCCATCCCTGCAGTGAAGGAAGAAGAGGTTTTTGGTGAGAGCTTGTATGTCTGTGTGTTAATGGTGATGTGTTTCTGTGTGAGAAAGAGAGAGACTGGTCAGGAAGATGACTAGTGTACGTATGTGAGAGAGAGACTGGTCAGGAAGATGACTGGTGTGAGAGAGACCGAGACTGGTCATGGGATCTAATTGGGGAGGGGGGGGGGGGATTCTAGTAAGGAATTATTGTAAGCCATTAACATATACAAAGCGTCCATTCATAGATATTCTGAAATTTAAAGAGACTTTGGCTCCATTCTTTGATTCTCTTGTTTTTAATGATTTAGATTCCTATTTTGATAATTGGATGAAACATTTGATTTTCGTGCTTGATACCATAGCTCCTTTGAAACAGTTTACTTACAGAATAAATAGAAAGTCCAAACCATGACTTACGTCATCACTACTTTCTTTATGCAAATTATTGCAAAGGAGTGAGCGAATTTGGGTTAAGAGACCTTCTGCTTCTAATGAGGCTGAATTTAGAACTTTGCTTAGAAAATACCAGAATCAATCACTTAAGGCCAGAAAAGAATTTTATGCTTTAAAAATCAAAGAACTAGAGAATCATCCTAAGGCCTTATTTCACTTAGTTCATAGATTAGTTCAGGATCATAAATCTGATATAACTTCTGTTGAATCTTTATCAGCGGACACTTTTGCCAAATACTTTTCTTTGAAAGTTGAGAACTTATCTCTAATCTTCAAGGATGTTAGCCCTTGTATTCATAATGCTATCGTGGACAAATTGTCAGTTTGGTCAACTTTTGAAGTTGTTTCCTCTTTGGAAATTTCCAATCTTCTTTCAAAGATGAATACTGTGTTTTGTCCACTAGCTAATGTCTAATCTGCAGCCTTTACAATTACTACTTAACGCTGCTGCTAGACTAGTGTCTTGTAGTAAATAGGGGTGTGCATTCATTTTGAACGCATATGTAAAACGCAACTTATATTTTTAAAAGAGAAAAAAAAGGTTTGACTAGAAACGCATCGCGAGTTCCAACGTATTCAACATAGCTATGTTGAATATGTTGAACCTAAATAAACTCTTAAACCCCCCACCCTCCTGACCCCCCCAAGACTTACCAAAACTCCCTGGTGGTCTAGCGGGGAGTCAGGAAGCCATCCCTGTATTCCTTTGCGAGGAGCACGTGACGTCGGCGTTACGTCGGAGTGACGCGGACGTCACGTGCTCCTCTGCGCCTCCGCTCCCGGACCCCCGCTGGACCCAACCGGAACTTTTGGCCAGCTTGGGGGGGTCAGGAGGCCCCCCCAAGCTGGCCAAAAGTTCCGGTTGGGTCCAACGGGGGTCCTGGAGCGACCTCCTGCCACATGACCTACCTGTCACGTGGTAGGAGTACAAGATGGCGCCGGTGACCATGTGACAGGGGCTGACCAATGGCACGGCAGCCCCTGTGACACAGGCTATCGGCGCCATGAGGAAATCACAGACGAGTGCAGGGATGGCTTCCTAACTCCCCGCTGGACCACCAGGGAGTTTTGGTAAGTCTTGGGGGGGGATTAAGGAGGGTGAGGGGTTTAAATTTTTATTTAGGGAACCGGTGAACGTATGGACAGACCCTCAACTTATGGAATTCTCCATATGTCCATATTGAACGAAATCGAGCCTCAACTTCAACTTATCAACTTATCAACGAAAACTTTTTGTCTGCACATCCCTAGTAGTAAACGATTCAAATATATTACCCCTGTTCTGATTCATTTAAAATGGCTTTCAATTTCTGAACGTATTCATTATAAAATTGCAATGACTGTATATAAACCACTCAGTTCGGATTCTCCTCCCTAGGCAAATGTCCTTCTCAGGATTTATCAACCTACTTGGCAATTAAGATCATCACAATGTGGTTTACTAGATGTGCCTTCCGTCTGTCATGCCCATCTTGCTTTTACACGGGAAACTGCTTTCTCTGTAGCTGCTCCCTCTATCTGGAACTCTTTACCTTTCGAGGTTCGAATGCAGGAAAATCTGAAGAAATTTAGACTTTCCCTAAAAAACTTCCTCCTTCAGTGCTCTTGATGCAAGGTCTGAATGTATTTATTTATTTATTTGCAATTTTTGTATACCGACATTTGTTAGGAAAACATCACATCAGTTTCCATGTAACATAAAGTGGCCAACTGGGCTTTACAATGAAACTGATAGGTGAACTGGGTAGAGGGGAAGAGGGGGGGAAAACAAGGGTAATACTGTACAAATTGAAAAGCGAAATAAAATGGCTTGGTACATGCAATGAAAAACATTATATACAGGTGAATTATTTACAAAAATAATTAGGGAAGGGAGTTAGGAAGTGGGGAGAGAGGTAGAATGCTTGGGGGGCGAGGGGAGGGGGGGGATCAGTGGTGTGCTTGTGGGGCAGGGGGATTGGTGGGGGGAGATGGGTGGGGGGAAAATTTATAAATGCTGGTAGTTTCTGTGTTGTTTTAGAATCCAATGATGTTGTATATGATATTTTTGGTGTTTGTTTCTTGATACTATTTTATGTATGTTCTATTGTAAATCGCCTAGGCCACAATTTTGTTGTGTTAAGCGATTAATAAATTTTAATAAATGAAAATAAATGAAATGAAATAATTGATCAGCACAGCTTGTGTTCCAGTGGAGCCTTGGACCAACTCGTAGTGCAAGAAGAAAGACCCACAACAGCAGTTTGAGAAAGTGAGGGAATGAATTATCAGGAAGGCCATCACAGAGGTATCCACCATAAGCTTTTCAGAAAACTTTAGGAGAATGTGTTTCCCAAATAGAACACGAGGTCATCATATGAAGCTCCAGAGAAATAGACCCAGGAACAATGTCTGAAAATATTTTTTCACTGAAGGTTGGTGGATAAGTTGAACACCCTTCTGTGGGATAGGAGTTTTGCTTTCCAGGCTCGTTGGAAAACCACGTCATGGAAGGAAAAAAAACTCCATTGCCATCTCTAACTGGTTTTTCCTTAACACCTACTCTTAGTATAACGGAAACTGTTTTGTGCCGACCGCAGCAAGTTTTAGCAAGCAAACATACTTCCTGTCTATAGCTAACAGGAAGTTTGCAAGGAAAATATCTAGGGCAAAAGCTTTGCAGCACCAGCTTAGTTTATGACCTACTTGCATTTCTGTGGGTTTTCACACCTAGGTAGCTCAGTACCATTGCCTCATGACCAGCTAATGACCTCCCCCCTCCCTGCCTGAAGATTGACCGTTTGCACCTCTCTGCACCCACGTAGCAAAAGGTCAGCATAAACATTTATGTGGAAATATTGTAGCAGTAAATATGTGACGTATGTACCCTGATGCAATGCTATGTAATGATTTTACAATAAAAGGGGGCTGCCCAAAATGCTGACGGCACGCTTCACCCTGAAGACCGGTCTGAGGTGTTTTCATTGCTACACCCTTCCAGAGTAGGTAGTGGAGATTAAATTGGTAACAGCCTTAAAGAAGGCATGTAATAAGTGCAGAGAATCTGCTCAATAGTGTTGGAGGCTGCCAGAATAATTGCAAAGTGGCTGTTTGGGCAACAGTCATGCTAGTATTGACAGGTTCTGGTTGGGCTGTGATTAACAGTGAGTAAGAAGAGGTGTATCTTATCAGAGCATGCAAAGGAACCCCAAAGTCTGCAGCACTCCCTTCAAAGGAGAAGTAGAAGACAGCATAAGCCCAATCCATGCTGAGGATGGAAAACCAGAAAGCAATTCAAGGAGTCAGGCAGAAGCCAGGAATCTGGCAGGTGTCCATGAAAGCTGGAACATGCCAGAGCACAGGGATTCTGGAGGAAATGTCCCAGAAGGCTGTGTCAACCAGTGATTACCAGAAATGACCTTGAATCTAATACCATTGCATTGGAGGCAGACTACTTTTTCTGTATTACAAATCTGGGCATTTCACCCCCAGTCATGGAATTCCTGGGTGGTCACCTTGGCTGCTGCAAGATAAATATGAATTAAGATTGCACCAATCCTCAAGCATCCTGTGATTATTTTGATAGCTCCCAGTCTCTTCCCTCCAGTGTCACCAATTCAAGACCCACTGGTGTTATGCACCCTGCCCGCAGTCATCCCGCCCGCGGGACCGCTCACCTTCGGGGTCAACCAGCTGGTTCCAATCCCGTCTCCCTTGTGGTCCTTGCAAGCCTGGCTAGGCCCTGGCGTCCCACGGCAACAGTCATCAGACCTTCGCTCACACGCTAGGCCCCACGCTGGGCCTCGGCGTCTCAACAGTCAGCCACATCCCTACGCGCACGCGTGGACCAGCCGCCCTGATATGGGTTTGAGGGCAGGTCCTGGTTCCGCAGCGCACCCTGATTGATAAGATGTTAAAAGGAAGTTCCTGGCCTCACTTCCTTGCCTTGGCAATTGGGTCGGTTTGTTCCTGAGATTGCCCTTGCTTGTATCTGCTTGCCTGTTCCTAGTCTCATTCCAGGATCCCTCTGTTCCAGTTCCGTTCCAGCTAGTATCTGCCTTTCTGCCCTGCTTGTTCCTGTCTGCATTTTTCGTCTCCCTGGTCTTACGTCGAGCTGCCTTCTGGTAAAGACCACAGCCTGTTCCCGACTTGTCTGCCTGCCTGCCGCCTGCCCAAGACCATTGCTTGTTCCTGATTTGTCTGCCTGCTTGCTGCCTGCCTACGACCTCAGCCTGTCCTTGACTCTGCTTGACCTCTGGATCTTGCCTCTTGCTTTGTTGACCTCTCCTCAGACTGATTCCTAGGCTTTGACCTTGTCTGTCTGACCTTGCTTGATTCTGGCTCTGTCCCTAGCCTTGCTATCACCAACGCTCTTCTGGTTCGCCTATCTCCAACCTGTTCCCAGCCTGGAACCCGATAGCGCTCTTCCTGCTCTTGTGGGCACGCTGGACTCTAACACTCCCAGGAGACCCTGCGAGGCCCACCTAAGACCCAGCGGCCCGGGTCCCTACGGTCTCCACCCAGGGGGGGGGGCCGCGGGCTTCCAGTGGTGAAGATCAACACTGCCTCTGTCTCCTCTCGTGCTCCACCCCCTGTGGTCAGTTCCCACACTACCACAGGCCAGGGGTCCACCCCCGAGCACAACAACTGGCTCCTTACATATTGATAGTTATTTAGATAATTACAGAGTTTTGTGGTAGATAAGGGAGAGGGTGCTGGAGGTGAACTAAATAAGGGATCTTGAATGCATGTGTATCACATGCATGACAAATACTATCTTGAGAAAGGACTGAAATGCTGCAAGTGGCCAAACTGAGTGGCAGCTGGGATACATCTTTGGCAGTATGGACAAGAATAACAGAGCAGACTAGATGGCCACAGAGGTATTTTTCTGCCATCATTTACTACAATATCAGGATTGCAATTGCACCATCAGGAAAAAGCAACTATACATGGCAACATCAGCGTAAGACAGGAGGTGATACTGCTTGTCCTTATTGCCTAAGCAGATGGAAAAAAGGTTCTCTATGGCATTATGGAACCAGAATTTAACTTGATCTTCCAGATGTTCTGAATACTGCAGTGCATGACAAAATACCAGGTGAGTAGCTTATGCTCCCAAAACAAGGTCCAATATTCAGGGGACTTGAATGCTTTTTGTGCATGTTGTCATGTTGGAGAGATGACTATTTCTCTGGAGGGTGAAAACTTAGGGAATGGCTAATGTTGGGAACAAGTGTTGCATTGTAGTATCTACACTTACCTGCTTCTTGCAGAACACCCACACAGTTCCAACACCAGCCAGGACCATGCAAGTGGAGAAGATGAAATACAGCCACACTGTGGAATCTGAGGAAGAGTTTCTGGTTCCTGAATCTGTGCTACAGAGCTCCATATTCAGCAAGCCAGACCAGGAGACCATAAATAGCTTTGACATGGAGTTGACAGCAGAGTTCCTGCCCACTCAGGGCTCCTATGATTAACTCCATTGATACATGGGCAGATTCATCCTACATAGACTGTGAAGGGCCACAATCACATGTGATAATTGTTAAGGTTAGTGTCTTCTTATGAGTTCTATTTTTACCCTTGCTTCACTCTTTGTAGCTTCTCTGGTTCAGGATATTGTTTTAACACCTTATGTAACACCTCTTGAAGACTATGAAGCTGAATTCTGTTGTGTAAATATATATGACAACATTTCCATTCCCTATGGTTAGAAGCCTGTACCAAACCATGCCTTGTATAATAATTATTTTTTTTATTCTTTCCCTTGCTCAGAATACATTGGGTTTTTATTTCACATTGCATTGGTCAGGCAGAAGCCAGCACATTATGCTAGAACAGATACAAGTACAGAGAGATAGTCTGTTTTCTAATTGCTCAGGGCTTCAGGCTTAGTTCAAGTCTTTTCTGCTGACAGGATTGCTCTATTCTTAGCTAGTGCCGGATTTCTTTTCTTTTTTCCTTCACTCCCGCATCTCTGTTTTGTACAGTTTTTCCATCTTGCACAGTCTTCTAAAATAAAGAATACATATCCCAATTAACTGTTTAGCTCACTTGGCCATTAGTTAAGCATACTATAAGCCGGAATAACAGCCATCAACTCTTTTTCTCTCTCTCTCACTGGTTCAAAGATATGGAACTGGTCCCGGACGAATAACAAAACAATATAAGAATGTGAGCAAGTGGATTCAGTTTTTTTCCCCGAGGCAGACAGAAGTTCGAAACATGATATCGTGTCGGGGTTTTATCGGACATTTGATGACAAGACAAGTGCGGGAATACTTTGATGCTCATTTGAAAAGGAATTTTGTTCTGTGAATGTGTGGGACTGTTTTGGTGATTTCTAAAGATTTTTGAAAAAATATAAAATAACATAAAAAAATATAGATAGGATTAAATAAAGAAAAATGGACTTTCCTCCTGAATTGGCACTTTTATAAAATTGAAGAGCTTAGGGTTGTCGGTCCCACATAAATGTCTACATAAAAAGAGTTTTTTACATAAAGTATGAGTTTATAGAAGATCAAGTTATATGACCAATTGACCAAGTTTGTTTTTGTGAGTTTATATGACTGTGTGGGTCTCTGGAATACGTTTGTTCTTCTGGCTTTTGCTAATTGATTGTAGTCTTAGAGTACTCATGAGGGAAATCTGCTAAAAAGTATTATAAATTCTGCAATAACTTTTATTGTATTGCATTTTAAATTAAATTACTCAAAGACAGTGAATTATATTGTGTTATTTTGATAAATGTAAAATATGCATAATTTTTCAGATTTTCTAAATAGTGTGTAGAATTTATAATGGACCTGATATTAAGACCTGCTGGTTAAGTAACTTAGGCCTGGATTTATCAAAATGCAGTAAATATTGCATGTGATGGGAAAAGGGGTGTGTTTTATGGTAATGGGAAGTTTATTGCAATAATACCTATGTGAAGAGCTAAGTTACTGCAAATTGTGATAACTTTTTTGCACTTTTAGATAAGTACCAGAATGTGGTATTTCCTACATATGACCATGGGGGGGACCATGTTTACTGAGAAAGGGAGAGAGAGACAGAGAGACTGAGAGAGAGAGAGAGAGAGAGAGACTAGCCATAATGCCCTGACCCTAGATAGGCATACATATCTCTATGGGAGGCCCACCTAGTAACTCGAAGTGAGGTTTAGCCATAATGCAAGCTATCACACAGTTTAACTTGCCAGTCTTTATTCTGAACTCTTTTCCCTTTTTTGAAAGATGTTCTTTTGGATAGAATAGCTTCTCTTTTTAACCATGCCGGCAGTTGTTGGTTCTTCCTTCCACCTTTTTTAAAGTGAAGAATACATCTGGTCTGGGCTACCAAGATGGTATTTTTAAACAAAATCCATGCCTGATATAAACTCTTGACCTTAGCAGTTCCTCCTTTCATTTTTATCCTAACCATTTTTCCTTAGTTTCCCCCCTCCAGTTATCAAGTCAAATTTGATCATGTTATGATCACTATTGCCAAGAGGCTACCTCTTTTTTTTTATTTATTCTTTATTGCTTTTTTTTCAATTTACAAAGAAAAACTTTGCTCAGAAATTCTGTAACATAATTTTCTCATCACGGAAACATTAACAAAGGCATCATCCATTATATTAGACCACAACTTATTTAAGGAAAATATGGGGGAGAGATCAGAAATCTTGGGAGTATATTGAAGAAAAGATTACACAAAAATCATATCTCAATGAAATAGCTTAACATGCTAGCTAACATTTAACCAATTTATCTTCAACCTAATTGGATTTTAACCCGGTTCCTCATTAGGAGAGGAGGTTATAAAGGCCCTCTTTCTAGAGTCAATAAATACCCTAAGCTGTTCCGGGGCGTAAAATATGTATACATCTCTTTTAAGGTAACAACCCCTTTACAAGGGTATCTTAGAAGAAACTTGGCCCCTATTGTATTTAATTCCTGCCTCATAGAAAGAAAGACCTTCCTCCTCTCCTGTGTTACCTTCGATAGGTCTGGGAATATTTGGATCTTTTGACCCATGAAACTTTCACTCATATATTGAAAATAGAATTTCATAAACAAGCTAACATCTTTTTCAGTAATTAAAGAAACCAGTAAAGTCGCTCTCTCATATATTTCTGTGGAAGATTCCAATATCTCCGTCAAGTTACTTAAATCAAATTGTGGCTGATTACCTTCCCTATTTCTATTAAATGGGAGGAAATAGACCTTATTTATAGATGGAATCTGATCAGATGGTATTCTTAATATTTCTATTATATATCTCCTCAAAGTCACTTGGGGTAATTCCCCAATTACTTTTGGGAAATTCAAGAGTCTTAAATTCAATCTCCTCAGTCTATTTTCAATAAGTTCCACTCTTCTGTTAGTTACTTGCTTATCCAGGATTAAAGCTTGACAAACATTCTATGTCAATTTTACTGTTGTTTGTAATTCCATAATCTTGCTTGTATTTTCACAAATCTTATCATCGTGTTCCTGGGATACTTTATCCAGCTTCTCAGACATTGAATTTAACTGCCTCATCAGCCCTTGAAAACGTGGGCCATATGAGGATACCAACTCCCATAGGGATTCTAGAGTCACCAAGCCCAGTTTAACAAGGTCTATTGCCGCAGATCCACCCTGGGCCCCCAAGAGATCGCCCTCTGCGACGGTTTCTCCAGATTCCTCTCGAGACCGTTCATCGCCTCCACCGAGGCCTGGCAGGCTTAGGACCCCGCGTTCGGAAATTCTGACCTTCCCCGCTCCTCTGATATTCCCAAGTCTCTCCACACCACCTCCGCTCCCTCTGGCCTGTTCACTGGACTCACCGGTTCGGTGTTCAGGTTCGCGGCCAGTGGTGGTGATAATGAACCTGGAGTGGGCGGTATCCGCAGGTCAGAGGGGCTCAATGTTGTTTCCCCAGGTGGCAGCGACGCTCCCAACGCCGCTTCGTCAGTGGGGAGTTTAGCCACCCCTCCAGGATAAATGGCGGTAAGTTCGTGGATCATTCTTTGCCCGGGAATTGTAGAAGGTATAGAGGGAAACACCCTCACACGTCCTTTTCTCTTTGGAGGCATTAGTTTAGAAGCAAAAACCAAAGTTTATCCGAAGAAACTCACAGGCACTCCGAGCCTCCGCGTCTAGCATGCTGCCATCTTGACTCCTCCAAGAGGCTACCTCTTTCGCCAAATCATGTGCTCCACTAAGGATTAGATCTAAAATAGCTTCCCCATTTATCAGTTTTTGTATCAGCTGCTTCATGAAGCAGTCATTTATTTCATCTAGAAACTTTACCTCCTTAGCATGTCCTGATGTGATATTTGCCCAGTCAATTCTGGGGCAGTTGAAATCACCCATTATTACTGTGTTGCTATTTTTGTTAGCTTCCCTAATTTCTGTTAGCGTTTCATCATCTGTCTATTCATTCTGGCTAGGTGGACAGTAGTATACCCCCACTGTTATTCTATTCCTTTTCTCACATGGAGTTTCTATCCATAAAGATTCTACAAATCAATTTGTTTCTTGTAGAGTTTTTATCCTGTTTGACTCTATACCCTCTTTTATATATAGTGCCACCCCTCCACCAATTTGATACATACTATCATCTCAATATAATTTGTACCCTGGTATCACAGTGTCTCTTTGATTAACGTCCTTCCACCAGGTCTCTGAGATGCCAGTATTATCTACCTCTTCATTTAGTGCTAAGCATTCTCCCATCTTATTTTTTAGATTTATAGCATTTGTATACATACATACATTTCAAAGTATGTATTTTGTTTGAATTAACAACCTGCTTATTCATTGACAGGAGTAATTTGAAATTTTTCTGTTCTATCTGCTCTTTACTTAAAGGCACCTGGGCTATTTTAGCATTTTTTGCAACCTCTCTATCGCAATGCCCTAAGTACCTGGTTTGTTAGTATCATCCAAAGATACATTATTCTGAGCCATGTGCTTCTGAGCGACTGTTGGCTTTTCCCATCATATAGTTTAAAAGCTGCTCTATCTCCTTTTTAAAGGTTTGCGCTAGCAGTTGCTTGTGCAGGCTGGACATTGGGACGTTTTGCACAAAAGAAGGTAAAAGACCTTTTAGTTGTCCAGGATTTAACCTTGAGTTCAGACTTACAGGGGGAAGGGGTTTATCTCGCCAAATTGCTCTCAGATGAAAAATCTTAAAACTAAATTTAGTTGGACAAAACCTGTAAGGATGGTACTGTGTTTAAATGTGAAGTGAAATCCATAACAGAGGAATTGTATACCTTGTCTATTGCAATGTTAATCTATCGGAAGAAGCTCAGTCTGTGATGGACATAATTAATTTGCTCATTAAAAAGGAAAAACCCTGTGAATCTTAAGGAGAGCAGCTTATGGCAATTGTTACCATTTCCCAGCCCCAGGACATCAATGTACTTTAAATATTTCTCACCCTCTACTCCAACTACACTTTTATTTTCAACTCATCAAAATTAGAACATGTTTTCTGCAGCTACAAGCAACCTTAGGCAAACAGAGAACTATCTCCTACCAGTGGCTCCCTTGGGAAGCCGGGGGGGGGGGGGGGGGGTTAACTCATGGGTGCAGCAGGTGTTGTGGCAGTTCCTCTATGGAGGCTTTCAACCCGTTCTTCAATGCAGGTGCAAAGTAATGCGTACTCTGTAACTACTGTGTATGCGCGAAGGAAACTCCCGAAGGAACTTCCCTTTGAAAATTAGCGTGCAGGCCTGCAGCAGGTTCAAAGTACCCTTGGACCTGCAAACTCTACATATATTCTGAAAAATTATTCTCTTGGTCTTCTTCAAAGGGAGGAATAGCTTTAGCATTCTCACCAAGGCACTGGAGAGTACACTATACTATCCCCCTTAGAAGCAATAGAATCAAAGCTCTACTGGAGTGCAGAGGAACCAAGACAACAAAACCTGTATTTGGACACAATTCTCAGACACTAAGGAGCCACTCTAAATATGAGGTTTCCATCATTGGTGCTGACATAACACCTTGCTAGTGGGCCAGATCAATGGCTCGGTAGAAGGGTTGTTTTATGCCATGTAGGAGATCTGGGTTTGATTTACAAGCTTAGCTTCTGTTCCTTGAGTCAGCTGGAGCTGAAAATGCTGTGGTGGCAGCTTTCACAGCTCCCCAGCACTGAGGAATGTGGAACACCAGGAGTCTCAACCATCATACAATGGCAGCATCTAATAACCAGGCTCTTGGTGCACATATACCATGTTCAGGAGGGAGCCACAATCTGTGACCTCTAGCTGAGGACCATTGCTATAATGCGAGAGCCAAATGGGATAGGGAGAGGGAGAAAAATCCCAGAAAGTTGGGAATGAAAGCTCTTAAGGCCATAGCCCCAGCAGAAGACAATTTTGATTGAGTTGAAACTTCAAAGATGTAGGGCCAACTGCTGAGCAAAACAAATGCCCCTCCTAGTGAGGGCATTAATGCTTCTTTGTTGTCTAACAAGATAAAGATTGTGCAACTGTGAAGAATATATTCTCTGAACTGCACAAAATATGCTGAGGAGTTGGCCTTTGAGGCACATGATGATGGCAACTCTGAAGATCTGAACCTTGCGGAGAAATCTAACTTCTAGGGCACACATGATGGTCTCACTGAGGATCCTATCTCTGAGGAATCCATAGCCCAAGTGCTGGTGCTCCTGCATCCAGGGTTCTGACCTGCAAGGTAACCTTGATGAAGCTGCCTCAGAACCAAAGAAATTCAGTTTTCATGAAAGGAGAATTGGATTCAGACAGCAACCAACAAGGGCCCTGACTTTTACGGTTTGGGGAACAAATAAACATGAGGGTAACTAGTTGATGCAGTGCTTTAATACCCTTAATCATTAAGGGCCGGATTTTAAAAGGGTTACACGCATAAGGTATGCGCGTAACCTTTTTAAAACCCCCGTGCAAGCCGAGCCTATTTTGCATAGGCTCAGCGGCGTGCGCAAGCCCCAGGACACACGTACGTCCCGGGGCTTCGCAAAGGGGGCGTGTTGGGGTGTTCTGGGGGGGGCGTGTCGGGGGCATGGCGCCGGCCCAGGGGCATGGTCGAGGCCTCCGGACCAGCCCCCGGGTTGGGTGATGGCGCGCCAGCAGCTTGCTGGCGCGCGCAGAGTTACGCCAGCCTCTGGCCGGCGTAACTTTAGCAACAGAGGTAGGGGGAAGGGTTACATAGGGCCGGGGGGGGGGGGGGGTGAGTTAGGTATGGGAAGGGAGGGGAAGGTGCGGGTGGGAGGGTAGAAGGAAAGTTCCCTCTGAGGCCGCTCCAATTTCGGAGCGGCCTCGGAGGGAATAGGCAGCGCGCGCCGACCCCGGATTTTATAAGATACGCGCGACTACGTGCGTATCTTATAAAATCCGGCGTACTTTTGTTCGCGCCTGGTACGCAAACAAAAGTACGCGCACGCGTAGATTTATAAAATCTACCCCTAACCCTGATACCTTTTATGTAACTCCAACATTGCTTTCTGTTTTCATGGCAATGGTTAAGGGAAATTGGATTCAAACAGCATCCGAGGGCCCTGACATTTACGGTCTGGTAAACTGATAAGCATGGAGGTAACCTGCAACAGTGCAGCAGATACTGGCATAACTTGCTGGGCAGATTGGGTGGATCATTTTCGTCTTTTTTTGCCGTCATTTCTATGTTTCTATTTATAACATGATAACCATGCATGCACCTTTAAGAAAGTAGTCTTTATAAGATGCCTGCAAGAGATATAGTTTGTATTACTTATCCCCATATGAAAACAGTTTCAGTCAGCACCAGCCCCATGATGCAGCCTCCAAAGAAATCTAGCTACCATGATGTGATCCAGAAGGGCATTAAATGCTACTGCTGCTGCTGCCAAAATATGGGCCTCATAGGTATGACTGCTGTGATATAGATGGAGGGAGAGCAGTTACTCTCATTACTTTTTCCATGGCACAGTCCCCTAGGAGATTCAGTAGCCATAACGTGGGCCCTAAGAGAGCATGTTGACTTTGATTTGGTCCATGGTGCTTATCTATTAAGACATTGAGAAAGTGCATCCTCCAGTGGTTCAGCCCCAAAGGCAAGATTACTGTGGTAATCCTATCTGGACTGCTTCTGATTTTTTGAGGTATAGTCTCCACTCCAGAACTAGATATAATTCTCTAGATGAGGTCAAATCAATGATTGATACAAAGGCATTATCTCCTTTTCTGTACCAATTATACTTTTCCCGATGCATCCTAGCATTTCTCTAGCTTTGGCTACTGTTTTATCACATTGTTTTGCAAAGTATGCACACACTGTGATCTCGCTCCTGTTTGGTGCACATTGTGTGTTGCTCCTTTTGATTTCTGGTTTCTCTGAAAGACATTTATATGTGCAATAAACAATTGAATACAACCAGGTTTTAGAATGTGAGAAATTCTATATATGCTCTGGCTGCAAAAGCAATATTATTCTTCAGAGTGAGCATCTTCAGGGTTAATGACATTTAGGGCCAGATCTACTAGAGTTTTTCCCATTTGGGGTCAAAAGGGAAAAATATTCAGTACATCTGGCCTTAAGAATTAGGACCACGGACCTGGCTTCAGCTTGAGCACTATGACCTCACCCGTAGCCAGTAGCTCCTTTGGGAGCCCATGTTCACAGGGCATATCAGGATTTTTATATTTATCTAAACTTAATGCAGAGAAATATCAGAGAAAAAATAAAGTTAGAAAAAGAACACAGCTAATTCTTTGACTCAGCTTTGTTTTTCCAGAGGGTGTTGGGAGCCCTACTATTATCACGAGTCTGTGAAAATTAATACCTTATGAATAGTTTCACATCTCTCCACTCCCACCCCAAAGTCTGTGCCCCATCTGTTGAGAATATGATTGCTTCCAAAATTTTCATTTTTCTTTATATAGAATAATTTAATAAAAATTTGTTCTAGCTTCATGACTGTGATTATTTTTCCTGAGCATGAAAAGGATGACTTAAGGACAGCTGATGAACTATCCAAAAATAAGATAAAATGATAATTAATTGTTTTAAATTTCAGGTAATACTACTAGTCATAACTTCTCCTTCTCAGCGCTTCTCTCTTCCTCGCTGTCCCCTTCCTCTTTCCCTGTTTATTGTATTTCTCTTCAATTTTTTGTAAATCACTATTATGACTATTCGAATAATGGTATAGAAATCTGTTAAATAAATTAAATAAATTAAATAAATAAATAAATAAATAGTCAAAGTGAAGTCAATATTCACCACCATTTGTCCAGCTAAGTTTGGACTTACACACAAACTGTGGGAAATCTCACTCATTGACCCGCCCCAAGTTAGCCAAGTAACTTTTTATCTGGCTAAAAAGATATGCGACTAACTTGAGATAAAGTAAGCTATCCCGTTTAGTTAGCTGTAAAAACGCTGTTTTCAATGTTGTCTGGCTAACATAGCCAAATAACTTAAGGACAGCTGAAAATCTATCCTTAGGATTTATCCAGTTAACTTTAAGATAGTTGTGCTGCTCCGCCGAAGATCCCTGCAAAGTAAGCCAAGTAAGTTTAGCTGGCCAGCTTTGCTATCCAGCCAGCCAGTGGCTGTATTTTTACTTTGTGCTGATGTGAGTATGATGCCTGAGGCCTACTGTAGGATTCTGTAAGACTGACCCCCTTAGGCAGAATGTCATGACATTTATGAGCTTACAAAACTATAATTTAAAAAAAACGGAGGGGAGGTACCTATGCTGTAGGGAAAAGAGGCAGAATGCCAGTAGTGAAATGCATTCAAATAAAAAATGTTTAAAACAAATTAATGGTGAGGTGCTTAGATCAATAAGCATGCTTGATCTTTTCCACAGGCTAGAGCTTGAGAGCTTAGGTTTTGAGGAGACTCATACTTTTTATATCTCCAGGTTAAAACAGTTATTTGATTCTGTGTATGCAGTTTTTGTGGTTGCTAGCATTATAAAAAGTAGCACTACAAAATCATTTCAGACTCGCACTAATAAAGACTGTCAACAAGGCCAGGTTTTTTGTTTGTGGTACTGCACATGTCCTTGCAGGGGTGTGAATGCTCAACTGTGAGTCATTTATTTATGCAGCAGACCATGGCACACAGTGCTTTGTTGGTGACTATTATCACGCCTTGAGCAGACTGTGTGGCAGGAAGCCAGGGCCTGATTACTTTTTACCTCCCAAAAAACTGCATCTTTTTGAAGCGTGAAAATCTTGTCCTTATCTGTAGTCTTATACTAACAGCATAATATTTATTATTATTATTACCCCTTATGTTCAAGAAGTTATTCAGTTTTCATTTAAAAATATGTGAGTTGAGTGCATGGCCATTTAGGTAGTGAATTCTATTATTTGATCAGGTTAAAATTCTTCTTTTTCTATACATCATATTAAATTTCTCTTTGTGTTTAGAATTGTGTTCTTTGTACTATCTAAGACAACCAATTTCTAAATGATCAATATATAGATTTTTAAAGTATTAGTAATCATATCACTTTTTCTCTTATTCAAAGTAGACCTTTATAATTTCTCTAGTCTTTTCTTATGTCATTGATGTTCTGTATTTCTGATTTAATTAATATCTCTGTGATGTACTTTCTCTGGTTTCTTCCCTAAAGTGTATTTCCCAAAACTAGCAATATACAGGCTATTCTGGAGGATTTGTTAATACACTATTCAGTTCTGAAGTAGTAAGTGTAGCTTCACTCTCTGTTTTTTTATTTACACAGTAGAACTACTCTAGGGTTGGATGTGGAATTAGGTTCCATTTATATTCAAATCAAAAGACTGACGTACTGAAGAATGTCAAATTGTGTGCAAAAGTTGTAATTTTCCACATGAGAGTTTTCTACCAGGCGTCATATGCAAATAAACCCAGAAGAAGTTTTACATGTGTAAGTTTCCTACCGCCAGCTATATCTCATTAAGGTATAGGTATCTTTTTTGTGAAAATAGACCCCCAAAGACCTTTTTGTGCATATTTTAGCACTATGATTATAGCTAACAAGATGCTTTGCATGAATATGTATCACAGCAGCTGATTACCATTGATTTTGCATAAAGTTTCACAAGTGTACATTTATGTGAAAAAATTGACATCTTGAAAGGCCCAAAAAACGTTTGCAAAGAGCACTTTGCATGTAAAAAAGTAAACTTGTGTCCCTAACTGCATCATAAGTACATATGTTCCTGTTTTTATGTGCACTGTGGACTTTGCAAAATTTAGCACACTTTAGTACATTGGCCTCATAGGATGCCATTTACTAAAGTGTATTAACACATTAACATGTGTTAAATGGAGTTAATGGTAACACATCCCCTCCCCCTGGTCTGTAATGCATAAACTAGTTTAATGGGTTGCATCACATGTAAATACATGCAGTTCATTAATATTAAAATGGTTTAAATTGTATTAAGCCCCATGATTTGTGGCAAATCAATAAAGTTAACTTTTTAAAGGGGCAATGTAAAACGCCCTGCGCCGAAATCCACATTGATTTTTCTGCCCTCATTTTTTTGACGTGCGTGACAAAAAACAGCGGCAGCACAGGTTGTAATAACAGCCGCGTATGCTAATTAGATACATGCATAAAATCTGCGTACACCAAAAACACGCGCCATAATGTACACAGTAATGTGCGCTCCTGGCCCTATGTAGTAAATCATTCAGACACCCATCAGCATGTGAATACCTATGACTGATTCTCGGGGCGAAAGCCTTTTTTCGAAAAAAATGAATAAATTAGTGGTCCAGAAGTTGATGTGAAGGTGGGTAGAGCAATATCCAACTCTTTCATGATCAGACGCTGGTAAGAGCATGAAATGCAGATTGGCGAGTCTGCCTCATCAAGAAGCTGCCTTCTCTCTCCTAGTTGCATCCGCTGCTTGGCTGACCTGCAAAAGCATAAAAAAAATGGTCTCCACACTGGCACTGGCACTTAACTCCTGCCCTGTCCTAGGCACTAAAAACCTGCATTAAAAAACCTGCACTAACCCAAACTCCCTACTAGCAAGGTTCTCTGCATTGCCCATGATTAGATAAACTCCTCCTTTGCAAGCCATTAGCATGCACTCACACAGAACCTGCCGTGGTTTTTTTTTAAATGGGTTTAGACACGCGTTTTTCCTGTACTGAATACGTTATTACGTACCCGTAAGAGACTAACGTGGGAAAAACATGTGCAGAAACCACTGCAAGTACGTGCAAAAACCCGTGGCAGCTTTAGCGCTGCTTATTACATCGGCCTCTTAGACAGCACGCCAATATCTCAACCCTGATCCCCCTTCCCCATGAATGGCCATTCCTTGGACTTTCTCCATATTGATAAAGGGCTGGCTGTACCCTTCCTACTACTGCGAGTAATGTATGCACATTACCATCCATGGTAAAAACCACTTTATCATTATATTTAGTAAAGGCTTAAGCCCATATTAATATGCATTAAAATAGTAAATGGACCCTATAATGCAGTTTTATCTAAAAGCTCAATCAGGCCAATGCAGTATCAGCATGCGTTAAACGGGCGCTCATAATTGTGCATCCACTCTCCTACTGTGCACTGATCCACCTCTCCCAGGCGCCTGATTTATTATTTAAATGGGCTACTGCGATAAAAAGGAGGCACTAGGGAAAACTTTGCATCCCTAGTGCCTTCTCTGCATCAAGCGTCCAGGAGAGATGGCTGTCAGCAGGTTAGGAAAACGGACGCTCTTTAATTGAGCGTCCGTTTTCCTAACCTGACCGTCGGCAAACTTTTTTTTTCTACGGGTCTCCTTTTTTGGTTCATCTGACTTAATATCACCACGATATTAAGTTGGAGGAACTACAGAAAAGCAGCATTTTCTGCTTTTCTCTACATTTTTGTGGCTCCTCAAAAATTAACGCCTGCTCTGCGGCAGGTGTTAATTTTTGAGAGTAAAAATGTGCGCGCCAGGGACACTTTTTTTTTTTTTTGCATTGGAGGTAATGGCTAATAACCTCATCAACATGATTACTTGTCATAAGCGCTATTAGCTACGTGCTCGATTGGATGTGTGTTTTGGATGCACCAACCCCCGTTTTGCAATGGGGGTCATGGAAGCACATCCAAAACGTGCATCCAATCACGTGTTGAGCCGTGCGCTGGCTGCAGCGCACAGTATTGCATCGGCCTGAATGTCCTTTAGCAAAAAAACATGTTAAAAGTGCCAGAAGAACATGTGTTTTACCATACATTTTTAACATTTTACCAAATAGTCCTCTTAGTTCTAGAATTGATTACAAAACTCTATTATCATACATTTAATTCAGCATTAGTTACTTCTGTGTTAGCAATAACTAATCCAGTAGTAAAACTACCTCCCAGAAAAGATTTAGTTAATACATTGTTAATGAAGTCACTGCTGATTCACCTTGAAGTGTGAATGCAAACAGGAAGCAAATCTAGCCCGAAGCTGTACTCTGACCAGAATTAATAGTAAGTATGAAAATGCTAATTCCCACTAATGTTGCTTCTGTAAATTAGATACCTAAAACTCTAGCAAGTGAAAGAAAAAATGTTTTGTTTACATTTTCTATTAACAGAATTTTCTAAAATCATCTTTGCAACTTGTTAACGTTCTACTTTAGGAATTCTAAGTAACTCACTTCAACACCACTCCTCTTGCCAGTTGTCACAGGATTCTTGGCACTGTGGATATAGTTGAAAGAAAATGGTTCTGTTCTGTGTTCCTTTGTTTCCCCTGCATAATTCTTCTATACTGCTCCAGAGTTGTAGCAGCACCACCACATGGCTGAGAAGCCAGCTCCTTCCACTGCTGCTGGAAATGCAATTAGCTTGTGACACCCTATAAATTGATCCTTTGTCTTCCTACTCCTGACAGGTCTTATCAAGTATGTTCCTGAAGAAATGCAGAAAAAATATGGTTTCAGTGCAATCAAAATTTAATTTCATTTAATTCATTTTTCTATCCCATCTTTTTGTGCAAATGTTCAAAATGGGTTACAGAAATGCCATATACATATATAAAATATTTCTATTTAAAACAAATATGCAAATGAACTTTGTTCTTGAATCACTTATTTGCAAAATGCATCTCATGAATATTCATTATGGACATTCTGACCACCATACTTTTTTTTAGCCCTTAAAGACTGGAGTTGGAAACCCCTATTCTAGGCACAACAATTGCTGACTCCAAGTGTTTCCAGCCCTGGCTCCTGGCTGGCCCAAGAAGCAAGAGTTTATGTCCAGATGTAAAGCTAGATCTCCCTCATTGCTGCAGATTTCTCTGCTTCTGGGCCGTTGGGCTGGTCCTATTAACAGAAATTTTAAAGCTTTTCCTTTACAAACTCAAGCAGTGTAATGCTCTCAATGATTAGTCTATGTATATGCACTCAATATTGTAACAGCTTGGAACTCTATTCAATTTTCCTTATTCATTTCGAGGTAATTCCAATGAAATGACTCACCTTCTGTTTCTCATCTTGATTGCTCAATGATAATCAACAGTTTAATTGACACTGATCATTTACACAGAAGCATAATTGTTTTACAGACAAGACAGCTTTTGGTGACAGCAATGGTTTTTTCAATGGATGGTAAAAGAACAGTTTATATAGGTTACATTACTATCAACAATAGTACATACATTTTTTGGAACCAGTGAACTTTTCCTGGTTTTTTTTGTATTAAGTTCACAAATCATTAAAATTATGTAATACTCAGATATTTTTTGAATTTCCAGTTTATGCCATAGAAGTGGACTAAAAAAAAAATCCTAAATATACAAAATAACGAGTGTAAACCCTTTTTTGGAGGATAGTAGCTCCTAGGGCACATAATTAATTCATCTCTTCAGGGTCTGCTCCACCTAATCCTTCCATCCCACACTGACTCTCAGTCCCTGGGGGACTCTTTTTATGGGGTGGGGTGAAGCTCTTGCTTATGGCCCAGATGAAGTTAAAAGGTCACCAGGGTGTGGAGAGTGTATTGGTGCTTCCTATGAGGTGAGAGGCTTTAATAACTCAGACACGACCAGGTCTGGGTGTTTAAATAAAGTTTACTGATTAATACTCATAAATTAAAGTCCATTATCCAGAAGTGTGAATTGACATCTGACTGATGGTACAGGTATTATACTGGGCAGGTAGATATCCTTTTACCAGACCTCTGGGTAGAGTCCATGGTGATTTTATATGCGCAAACTCTCTCAGCAGCTGTGCAGGACTCCTAGTGGTGGTGTCCCCAACTTTACTGAAAAATCCTACCTTTGAACATCTTCTCAGACACCGTCCTGGTCCTGGTCCTTTGATTGTAGAGATCCGGATGGGGTCTCCTCCTCTTATTCTTCCTTTCTTAATGATTATTTTTTCATCTTTATTCTCTGATCTTTCTGGAGGACTTCTCTTGGGGAAAAGTCTATAGGATCAGGCTAGTTCTCCACTCCAAAGTCCCAGTGGGGAAGGGAGGATCCAAAACCTTCCCACTCTTCTTAAGTCCAAAAAGTACTTTATAGAGAAAACCGGTTACCTCTTCGCCTTCACTGTCTCTCGCAGCAGGATCCATCTCTGGTGCTTGACCACCTAGGGTTTAGAATGGGCTCACAGTCATTTGGTCCCCTGGTGAGATCTCTTTTGTCCCTAAAGAGTAAAGGTCTATCTCTCTCTGTAAATTATAAAAAGGACCCTTAGGCAGGGAGTGCACTGGGAGGTTTCACTTCTAAAACAAACTCCTTTCGGTGAAGCTGGGAGGCCCCACCAGAATGTGGAAAAAATACATCTTTACTCCTTGTCTGCTTCCTCAAACTGAACCCACAGGGGTAGATTTTCAAAGGGTTATGCGCATAAGATCCGCGCATAACCTCCGAAAACCTACCTCTGCACGTGCCGAGCCTATTTTGCATAGGCTCGGCGGCGCGCACAAGCCCCGGGACGTGCGTATCTCCCGGGGCTTTAAAAAATGGGCGGTCCTCGGAAGTGTCTGGGGCATGGCGGAGGTTCGGGGGCGGTCTGGGGGCGGGGCCGGGGGCGTGGCAGCGGTTCGGGGGCAGGCCAGAATCCTCCTGCACAGCGGCCTGTGCCGGGGGATGGTGAGCCGGCGCATGCAAGTTACGCCTCAACGAAATAAGGTAGGGGGGAATTAGGTAGGGCTGGGGGGTGGGTTAGATAGGGGAAGGGAGGGAAAAGTGGGGGGGATGATCAAAAAAAAGGTTCCTTCCAAGGCCGCACCAATTTCGGAGCGGCCTTGGAGGGAATGGGGAAAGCCATCGGGCCTCCCCTAGGGTTCGGCGTGCGCAAGGTGCACAAGTATGCACCCCCTTGCTCATGCTGAACCCGGATTTTATAACATGTGGGTGGCAGCACGCGCATGTTATAAAATCGGGTGTACATTTGTGTGCGCCAGGTAGTGCTCACAAATGCACCCCATGTGCGTAAAATTAAAAATCTACCCCACAGTGTCTTACAATGGCTGGGCTAAATAGTCTTCAAGCATCTAATCCAGACTCTCCAGGTGGGAGGGCTTCTTACAAACAGGCCGATACAGTACAGTGCGCTCCGATGGAGCGCACTGTTAGCCTGCTCTTTGATGCGCGTTTTCCCTTACCCCTTATTCAGTAAGGGGAGGAAAACGTGCGTCCAACCCACGTGGGATACAGAAAGTAAAATGCGCAGCCAAGCCGCACATTTTACTTTCAGAAATTAGCGCCGACCCAAAGGTCGGCGCTAATTTCTTCCGGCACCAGAAAAGTGCATAGAAAAGCAGTAAAAACTGCTTTTCTGTGCACCCTCTGACTTAATATCATGGCGATATTAAGTCAGAGGTCCTGAAGAGTAAAAAAAAGTTAAAAAAATTTTGAATTCGGCCCGCGGCTGTCGGGCCAAAAACTGGACGCTCAATTTTGCCGGCGTCCGGTTTCCAAGCCCGTGGCTGTCAGCGGGCTCGAGAACCAACGCCGGCAAAATTGAGCGTTGGCTGTCAAACCCGCTGACAGCCGCCGCTCCTGTCAAAAAGGAGGCGCTAGGGATGCGCTAGTGTCCCTAGCGCCTCTTTTTGCCCGGATCTACCGCCCAACCTAATTTAAATACTGCATCGCACACACCGGCGAGTTGCCGGTGCGCGCGCCAGGAGAGTGGGCGTTTGCCCGCTCTCCCGCGGACTTTACTGTATCGGCCTGAAAGTGTGCTCTAATGCAGTGACATCTTGTGGCCAGTCTGGGAGGGTCGGGCACACAATATTGCTATATGTAAAGATTGAAGAAGAGCTGATTATAGATTTTAAAATGACAATTATTTTTTATAGTGTTCTCAGTGTTGTACATTTTTTAACATATGTATCCCCTATTTTTTAGGTTCTATATATTTTTTTTACAATTTTTTAATTTTTTTATTGTTGCTTTGATCACATTTTAATTTATTTTATTTTTTACTGTACTCCTTTCAGCTTTTTAGAGTTTGATTATATTTTTACTTTTTATGTGTAAATGTTTCATTGATATTTGCAATAGTAAATTAACAGATATATTAGGGGGTGTGGGTTACTGCAACACCCCCCAGTTTGAGTAACCAAACTGACAGTTCATACAACACATAGCCCTACCTCCCCTACTATAACCCCCCTCCGCCCCATCCCATGCACCTCAAGCATCTTTTTTTTTTTTTTATATTTATACTTTATTAAGTTTCTTCAATGACAATATCATGAAAAGGAAAACAGGAAATATGTTTCACAACCATAATTAAATACTTATAATCAATACACACAAACAATAATTGTTTTACATTTCACATAATTGGGGGAAAGGCAACTATTATATATACAAATACAAGATTTATATATCATTTGCTAATAATAAACCAATCCCAATAATTCTAGGATTAGGATTTCATTAGCAAAAACATAAAAGGAAGGAGAATTTGACTATCTTTTTAATACACCTCTATCTCTAATTAATTATACCTGTGACTTATCTGACAGGAAAGTCTCAAGATGGGTCGGGTCCACAAATCTAAATTTCTTCCCTTGGTATGTTATTTGACAAACACAAGGGAATTTGAGGAAAAATGTTGCTCCAATTCCTACTACTCGATGTTTTAAGGATAGAAAATACTTTCTCCTTGCCTGGGTAGGTCGGGCAACATCAGGAAAAATTTGGACCCTTTGCCCACAAAAAGATATATCTTTTGATTGGAAAAACTTTCTAAAAATATTGTCCCTATCCTGTTCAGCGTGAAAAGTAACAAAAAGAGTTGCTCTTTTCTCAATTATATCGATAGATTCCTCCAAGAAGGTAGATACTCCTAAACTTGGAGGATCCTCTATCTGTGAATTCCGTTCATTTCTTCTAGATCTTATAGTGAAATAAAAAATCTTAGATACTTTTGGAATATCCTCGTCTTTATATTGCAAAATTTCTTTTAGAAATTTTTTAAACATTTCAAACGGAGATAACAAACGTGTCTGGGGAAAATTCACCAATCTCAAATTCTTTGATCGTAATATATTTTCTAATCTTTCATTTTCTTTATGTAGGATCAAACTATCCTACATAAAGCATCTTTACTGGTGAATGGGGAGAGGTCCGAGCCTTTTCCTATTTTGCGTGGAACTCGACAAGGATGTCCTTTGTCCCCTTTGCTCTTTATATTCCAACTGGAGCCGTTGTTAGTGGCTATAAAGGACACTCCCAGAATTCGAGGGGTGTGTTTCAGTGAAGAAATATTCAAATGCGCCGCGTTCGCGGACGACTTGTTAGTCTTTCTTATGGATCCTATGTCATCGTTACCTTTGCTTTTAGATCTGTTTGGAGCAATTAGTGTTTTTTCGGGAAAAGTTGCTCCTTTCATAATCGTTCTGACTTTCGGCACTGCACAGTGAGTTGTGCGATTTTTACATTGATAGTTCCCTTTGTCATTTATCAGGATCATTTTTATAATGGGTTCAATTGTATGGTTCTAAATAAGTAGCCTCACCATGGCTGACAATATTTCATTTTGAAGTAGTACCACACAAGCAAAATAAGTTGCCGTGTATAAGTCAATGCATTCATACACTTCCTCGCAGTGTTTTCTACCCTGATACTCCTTCTGAATATATTTCAAAATTTCAAATATTGCCTAAAAAACCTGGTGCCGTTATGAAACTATGATTCAGTCTTATCTGCGGGATTCTCTGTACAAATGGCATTAAGGTAATGTATTTTTTAATTTTAACCAATTCGATCAAGTTAAATCTGCACTGACAGACAATACTTTCAGTTTGTAATTCACTCCAATTTGACGATGCAACTCCAATGCAGGCTTCATCTAGAGTACCCTTTTAATACAATTTTTACACTTTTTTTTAATTTTTAAGGTTTCTCTTATACATTTGCATCATTTTTTAGTTATGTATTTTTTATTAATGTTTCATATTTATTTTGTCCTTTTCCTTTTTTATTTTTTATTTTTTCCTTTTGTATTTTAATGTATTTATTTTCACTTTTTAAACATAGAACATCAGGCCGATCCTGATATATTTTATATCTCAACATATAAACTTACCACCCGGGCTGTTATGATTTGTCTTCAGCACTAAAGCATTTAAAGCAAACAGTCATTGTGATCATTGTAACCACAATGAATTGGTTTATGTTTTGGCGGGCTTTCCCTAATAACATCGTGAGATTACATTTAAATACCCCCGCTTCTACAAGTCACTTGGTTAAAAGTTATCCATTCCATAATTGTTCTGACATACGGCACTGCACAATGTTTTTTACGTCGATATAATTCTTTGATCGATCAATTTTTTACACTTGAAAATCGGCACGAACAGATAACATTTTTAGTTTGTAGTTAAAACCACCTTGAAGATGCAATCAGTATCCTTCCCTTTAATCCATTTTTATTCTGTTTAATTTTTATGTTTTATGTTATAAGTCTTGTGCTTTCATTTTTAGTTATTTATTTTTTATTCCTTTACTGTTTTATATTCAATTTTTTTCGTTTTTACTTTTTAATATTCCATTTACATCAATACTTGTTTTCTATTTATGATATTTGGTTACAGTATCTTAAGTACGGATGTGTTTTATTTTTACACCAAGTTGTCTCTTTTAGAATCGCTATAAATATTTATTTATTTATTTATTTATTTATTTATTTATTTATTTAAGGTTTTTATATACCGGCAATCATGAAAACATATCTTGCTGGTTTACATAAAACGGGAGTGCAGTATATACAACAAACTAGAACTGTGGTGACCGAAGGTACAGTTACATTTAACAAGGGTAGCAGAACTTGGAGAAAGGAGGAAGAGAGAGGAAAGAATAAATGGTTGAACAATATACAAATTAAATGCTATATACAAAAGGCATGGTTAAGGGCTGAATGTTTTGAGGCAGGCACTCCCTTTACCTTCGGCGGCGCCGCCCTGCACAGCCCCCTCGCTCCAGTATTGAAGTTTCCATAATCAAGAATCCATCTACACAGGTATCCTCAGTCATTGTGACCATATCAATTCACTACCGGTTTATGCCACTCCTCTGTTATACCTAAGTCCTTTGTGCCATTATGACAATATACACATATATGAACACAATTGCAGTTTATTTTTATCATTCTGACATTAGTGAATCATGTTGGTACAGTATTTATTTATTCACATTTTTATAAATGTTTGTGTGTTTTTAATGTACAGTTTTTACACATTGTTGACTCATGTGCAGACAATTGAGTTTGTTTCATTTCAATATACAAGCATGTTTCAATTTGGGTTTTTTGTGAATGTACATATATTCATGTCAATATGTCTCTCATATATGTATGTTTTTAATTTTATTCTTAATAGCCCCTGAGGCAGCTCCTGTGTGAGCAAAACTCGGCCAGAGTTGGGCAAGTTCTAATAAAAGTCCCTTGATACACCAATCTTCTTTGTTTCTTTGCTACTCAACAATATTGGATTGGCTTCCGCTTTGTTTTTTTGGTTCTATATTTCTGGGAAGGCCATTCGACATAAAACAGCAAACATATACCTCCAAGATATTCTGTCAAAGGCTTTGTCTCAGGATATAATTAAACCTGGCATTTTATATTTTCAAGCAATATGTAAAATATTGAAGAGATGTCTTTTATGAAGCCCGTCTGGTACCTGTGAATCAAAAAACCTATTGGGGTAGATTTTAAAACATACGTGCACGCGTCCGTGTGTGTGCGGTTCCCGGCACACGCACATGGGCACGCTGATTTTATAATCTGCTCGCGCATGCGAGGGAGGCACGCGCAGGTTGGAGGTGAATCTTTGCAAATTTCGTGTGGCGAGGTCATGGGGCCTTCCCCAGTTCCCTTCCAGTCCACTCCATTTAAGGAGCAGACTGGGAGGGAACTTCCCTAACCCCCTACCTAACCTTTCTTCCTCTCTCCTCCCCACCCCTAAACCTAATCTACTTTTCAGCATTTTTTAAATTTTCTTACTTACTGCTCCTCAGGAGTAGAAGTATGTTATATGCGCCTGCTGGCTGCCGGCGCACAATTTCCTGGAGCAGCGGCTAATGGCCGCTGTCCTGGCTTGCCTCTGTCTTGCTCCAACCAGACCATGCCTCCCTGGCCCATCTATTTTTTAGGGCCTGGCACTTGTGCGTGTATCGCCATTTTCACGCATGGCCGGACCCTTTTGAAAATGCGCGCGGCAGGTGCAGGGCCCAGTCATGCATGCAGTCAGCGATGTTTTATGTGCTGGGCTTTTAAAATCTGGCCTAGTATGTTTTCCAACCTCAATTGAAGACTTTTGGCAAATATTTTAATATCAATGAGAGAAAGGTTGGTAAGAAGTGCATTCCTGCGGGTCTTTTCCATTTTTATAAATCACTGTTATAAGCGCGTCCAGCATGAGGCCAGGGCTATGGCATTGGTTAGAGAACGAGTTAAAAAATTCTTCCAGTAATGGGCCATAGTTAGCCTGGAACTATTTATAAAACTCTAACGGTTACCCATTGGGGCCTGGACTTTTTCCTGAAGCCAAAATTTGTAATGCCCTTAAAATCTTCAACCCTTGAATTGGAGTTTTCCAGTTTCTCTTGTGCCCCAAGAGGGACAATCAGCAAAAAACTGGGTTTAGAAAATCTACTGTCTACATCACTATCATCCTCATATAAAGACTGAAAGTGGGAGACTATGGGCTGGATTTACTAATGCCGCAAGGCATAGTGAATTCGGCGGTAATGGGGGGCGGTCCTGCGATCGCTGCCGGCGTCACACCAAATAACTACACCACCCTGACTCCTCCTCTTCTGGGGCTGACACTGCCCCGACTTCGTCCCGAGCTTGGTATCGCACGCAATAAGGGACTTTTCGCGTGTGAAACGTCCCTTATCGCATGCGATCCGCTTGGAAAATGACCCCCTATGTCAGATGGTACATGATTTAATGTCCAATGAGGATCTTGGATATTAGCAATCTCTGTGGGGGCTGCTTGCATCTAATCAGTCTAGCTAAAAGGGACCCGGGTTTATTTCTCCCTCATAGAATCTTTGTCTATTAAAATCGCATCATTATCTCTATCTGATCCACCTGTAATATTCTAAGTTCATCCCTGGCCAGTGTTAACTGTCTATAATTCTTGTTTGATCGAGTATGTTGATACTGGAGTTCCAGCCTTCTGATCTTTGTAGTGAGAGCAATTTGTTGATTCATTTTAGCTCTTTTTAAATAACTCATATAAGAGATAATTTTTCCCCATAAGTACTGTTTTTATGGTTTCCCATCTCAGCAGGGCACTATAATCTGAGCTAGGATGTTAAGAGTTAAATTCGGCAACATCTTCCGTGATCAAATTTTGAAACACTGGGTTTGGAATAATGGAGGTGTTAAGGTGCCATTTAGTCCCATCTCTATCCATATCTAGAAAGGATACTGTGAGCAAGATGAGACACGGGAAAGCAGCTATGAACTGCACATAAAATAGTCTAATCTACTAAAGGATTTGTGTGTAGGGGAATAGAAAGTAAAATCCCTACTAGGGTGTACATTGTAAAAATCCCTACTAGGGTGTACATTGTCTGCCCTTTCCAAACATCTTAATGAGCATAAAATTGTATCCCAGTCAGTAAACTGCCTGGAGTGTTTTCATGTTTAGAGGTAATATTAGATCTGTTCAAATAGGTATTGAATACCACATTCCAGTCACCCCTAGTAATAATATTTTTGCTGTTAAAGTGCCTAAAACTTGAAAGAGAAAAGGACTGAAATGCTGGTCCAGCTAACATAAGAATACAAAGAAATGATTATCAGTAATACTAACAGATCATCTTTTCTAACCATAAGATTTTGAGACACCATACAAGCAATAAAGACATCCTCCCTTCCCCCAACCCCCACAGAACCAATCAAACCCCCAAATTGGAACAATTCCCACAATGACATATAAAATTCTTAAAATATTAAGCAAAACCTTATGCATGGGTACCTTGCAGGGGAAACGAAATCTCCAGATGCCAACTATCAAGCGGGGGACATATCCCAATCCAGTATAGATATTAAATAAAAGGCATGTAGGCTGATGCAATATGGACATGCTGAAAACAGACGTCCAAACTGGGTGCACATTTTTTTAATGCATGCACAATCAACTCTCTTGGGCGCCCGATGCAATAAGCAAATGAGCTGCCATGATGAAAAGGACATGCTGGGGATAAATTGCACATCCATGGCATCCGGCGCCCAGGAGTCATGGCTGCGCGTGGGTTAAGTAGATCGACACTCAATTTGCAAGCGTTTTATCCTGTGGCAGCTAATTTATCACTATAATACACACACACAATATACACAGCTCGGAGCGTGTATATTATGGGTGTACATTGTCTGCCCCGAAATATTTTTTTTTACGTCAAGACTTTTTTTTTGCATGGTGCTACTTTCTGTGTTCTTCCTACTTAGTATCGTGAAAAGCAGATTTTTGGTTTTAAGTTGAGCCCTTGCTGTGTGGGAAGACTTTACGCTTGCTCTGGTGCAGATATAAAATGTTATGGGTTAAATAGTGCGCCTCGGATGCATAGGGTTTTTTTGCATCGTGGGGTAATAGCTAATAGCCTCATCTACATGGAATTTACATGTGATGAGTGCTATTACCTACCCATGAGTTTGGACATGCTTTTGGATGTGCTGATCCCCTTATTGCATCAGGGGTTATGGAAGCACATCCAAAAAATGTGTCCAAATGCTTGTTAACCTGTGTGCTGGGTTAGGCACACTTTATTGCATTGGCCTTTAAATGCATAACATTGATGTGTACAAGAAAGACAACCAACCAAACTAAACAAAATGACTAAAACAAAGAATTTTTGATGAAAAAAACAAAACATGAAGGCCAATGTCTGATGCTTTGTGCCTGGATTTATAAACCCTCCCTTAAAAGTAAATTTTAAAACCCATGTGCAGGCGTCCATTTGTGCACGTTTCCTGGTGTTATAAAATCTTCTACCCACGCCACAATCATTTCCGATTTTATATCAGCGCACGTGAAAGGAAGGGAAAGTTTATAAAATGTGCATGGTGACACAATAGGTACTTTCCCCAGTTCACCAATAAATGAGCGGACTGGGAGGGAACTAGGGGTGTGCATTCGGATTGACCGCATTAGTAAAACGCAACTCATATTTTTTTTTTACTTAAAAAATTGATTCAACATAAACGATCGGATTTCCCACATATCGAACATAGATATGTTCGATATGTGGGAAATCGCGATTGTTGAGCCAAAATAAAAATATAAACCCCCTCACCCTCCTTAATCCCCCCCCCCCCGACTTACCACAACTCCCTGGTGATGGAGCGAGGAGTGAGGACGCCATTTCTGCAATCCTTGGCGAGAAGCATGTGACGTCGGCGGCACGTCGAGTGACGCCGGCGTCACGTGATTCCCGGCTCGTTCGCGCCGGACGGCTCGTTCGGCCCAAAAAGAACTTTTGGCCAGCTTGGGGGGGCCTCCTGACCCCCCCAAGCTGGCCAAAAGTTCTTTTGGCCAGCTTGGGGGGGTCAGGAGGCCTCCTGACCCCCCCAAGCTGGCCAAAAGTTCTTTTTGGGCCGAACGAGCCGTCCGGCGCGAACGAGCCGGGAATCACGTGACGCCGGCGTCACTCGACGTGCCGCCGACGTCACATGCTTCTCGCCAAGGATTGCAGAAATGACGTCCTCACTCCTCGCTCGATCACCAGGGAGTTGTGGTAAGTCTGGGGGGGGGATTAAGGAGGGTGAGGGGGTTTAAATTTTTTTTTTGCACATATGTACATATACCCAACTCATTGGATTTTTTTTATGTCCATATTGGCCGCAAGTGGGACCCCCTTTCGGACATAAAAAATATGAACATAAAATTTTGCTCTGCACATCCCTAGAGGGAACTTCCTAAACTCCCTAACTAACCTGCCTCCTTTTTCCCCTATCTGCCCCGACCCCTAAAACCGTGCTAACTAACTTTGTTTTGTTTTAATACTTACCTGCTCTCCAGAGCAGTAGCAGGTTGTGCAGGCTGGCCGGCTGCCGGCGTATGCTTCAGCGGGACAGTGCCTAATGCCGCTGTCCTGGCCCGTTCATGCCCCTTTTTCTCTAACCCGTTCTTCGGTGTGTGCTAGGAGATAATGTGCCTGGGTGTAGGGCTTTGAAAATCCCCACACATGTAGCTCCAGGTTTTAACGCGCACCAGGTTTTTTAAATGGGGCCTATAAAGCGTCACAGGCTACAAACCAGCCATAAGCAGTACAAAAGCTGGTCTCTAAGAAAACTGCATCTCACAGGAAGTAAAGTTCACATACGCTGCATCTTAGCTGCCCCAGGCACTCAACAGTTTCTTGAAATGCAAATGGAGAGGTAGAAAAAAGAACAGAAAAAGAAATGAACACTGAAATAAAGTTAGCCACAGATAAACCATAGTCACTGAGAGAATCCTTCTCTCCTGACCTGCCCGGCCATGTTAACAATTAAGCCCCGCCGAAGTGCTGGTCAATTGGGGCATTGCATTATTTGTGTCAACACTGTCAACAGCAAGGGGTACCACTGACCTCAGCTGGTCTCTCAGTCCAGAAATTCTGGCATCCATTTTGACAGAAATGTGGTGACATCTCTTCCCTCCACTGTGGGAGCCCAATTAGTTGTATATTATTATGGCGACTTCGATTTTCTAAGTCATCCTGTTTTTCCTCCAGGGCTTTTCATCTTCCTCTCCATTTGATCTACCGTATTTTGACAACATTTGAAGTGAGGGATGTCAGAGAGCTGTTCTTCATGTTTCCGGACTGAGGCAACCAGTTAGATCACTTTTTTGACAACTATTGCCAAGTTAAAATTAATATTTTTGTCATGTTCGCTGAAAGGTTGTCTAGGTATCTTTTGAGAAGCCCTGCCCATGCCAGATGCACCCTAAATGCAGCCATTTTTCATTTTCCAACGAAGAATCTCCGCTAGGCCCTGAAGCATGTTTTCCATCTGATTCTTTATCTTTTGCATCGTGAGTCTTGCAGCCTTGTCTTCCCACATCTTTGTAATCAACCGTTTAGGGCAGTGGTCCCCAAACCTGTCCTGGGGGCCCACCAGCCAGTCGGGTTTTCAGGATATCCACAATGAATATGCATGAGAGAAAATTTGCATGTTATGGAGGCAGTGCATGCAAATTGTTTCTCATACATATTCATTGTGGATATCCTGAAAACCCAACTGTCTGGTGGGCCCCCAGGACAGGGTTAGGGACCACTGGTTTAGGGATTTCTTTTGGCATCTTAATATGGATAATAATGAAAAGGCCATGCGAGAGCTTGGCAGAGATACGTCCTCCCTTTTAGAACATCACATGATCCTCCCTCAGTGATCATCTTAATGGTGTTTAGATTATGACATAAGAAATGTTCTGAACTGTGGTAAAATGAGTTTTGTTTTATTTTAAAAATGTATGTGTCCTAAGTACCTTGCCATGAACTTTGGATGGCACTGGGAAAAATTAGGACAAGAAAGAATGGAGACCTATGATAGTATTAGAATATAAAACACAGATGATGATAATTTGTAGAATCCAGGTACTACTGCTTGGACAATGAAACCTCTCTTCAAATAGTTTTCTGAAATTAATAGAAAAAGATACTACAATTATGTCTTCATTTATAAGACTTACCTTTTCATAATGTTTTTAAATAAAAAAAAACTATACATCTTTTCTTATAGCTCCCTTCCTATTGTTTTTTGGAAAAAGCTCTTTTCTAAATTCATTCTGCATTCGATTATGCTATCTTTGTCCTCTGTATCATAATCTAACATATCAAGATGATACGTGCTTACAGCAGTGAAAGAATAATAATTAATGAAATCATTAGGCTGGCAAATCTTGTAAAGGAAGCGATGGGCACGCGATAACACCCTAATGCATGCGATAACGACCGCATCGCAACTTTAACATTTAAATGAGGGAAAGTGGCGGGGTAAAAATTTTTTTTTTATGCCAGTAAAATCATGTTTTACACATTATCTCTGGCAGTAGTGCCAGAAATAACACCACCTTTTTCAGTGGCGCTATGGGGGCAATAGTGTGTGGCATGGCCACAGCTGTGCTAGGCCTGATAAATCCTACGGTATATTTGCAAAAACACTGAAAAAATTTCATGAAGTCGGCGTTTCCCTTTGTCCTTTTTATTTCTCTTGCTTGTAAGTAGTTTGTTGAAGAGCCTTAGATGTTGTAAATTGGTTAATCACAGATTTAAAAGGCTAATCCCAGATATAAAACACTATAGTGTATGGTTTTAGTCCCAGTCATGTACAAGCATTCTAAAGAATTTAATGGGGTTGGGGGTTCACGTAGATGATACTGGCAAGGAGATGTGAACATATTAGAGAATATGCTAGCCTACTTCCAAGACAACGGGGTTTTTGCCATTATCATTATTTTATTTATATTTTTAGAATTTTATCTACCTCGCCAGAAGCAAAACTATCAGAGCAGTTTGCAATAAAATAACATCCATAAAATATTAAACAAAGCCAAATACGATCACCCCTGCAACCCCTCAGCTACTCAAGCACTAGAGAACAGAACATAAGAACATGCCATACTGGGTCAGACCAAGGGTCCATCAAGCCCAGCATCCTGTTTCCAATAGTGGCCAATCCAGGCCATAAGAACCTGGCAAGTACCCAAAAACTAAGTCTATTCATAAGAACATAAGAAAATGCCATACTGGGTCAGACCAAGGGTCCATCAAGCCCAGCATCCTGTTTCCAACAGTGGCCAATCCAGGCCACAAGAACCTGGCAAGTACCCAAAAACTAAGTCTATTCCATGTAACTATTGCTAATGGCAGTGGATATTCCATGTTCCATGTTACTGTTGCTAGTAATAGCAGTGGCTATTTTCTAAGTCAACTTAATTAATAGCAGGTAATGGACTTCTCCTCCAAGAACTTATCCAATCCTTTTTTAAACCCAGCTATACTAACTGCACTAACCACATCCTCTGGCAACAAATTCCAAAGTTTAATTGTGTGTTGAGTGAAAAAGAACTTTCTCAGATTAGTTTTAAATGTGCCACATGCTAACTTCATGGAGTGCCCCTTAGTCTTTTTTCCTGGCATTAAGCTGTGCGATATGTCCAAAATGGCCGTAATGCAATTCGTGATAAATGTTTTGAATTGCATTTTGGCCATTTCTGGCCAAAATCAGTAAATAACTGATTCACATTAACCCATTCTAAACCTCTCATGATTTTAAACACCTCTATCATATCCCCCCTCAGCCGTCTTTTCTTCAAGCTGAAAAGTCCTAACCTCTTTAGTCTTTCCTCATAGGGGAGCTGTTCCATTCCCTTTATCATTTTGGTCGCCCTTCTCTGTATGTGTTATAGGTTTGATCCTGTGAAAGGAGGAGTTAGCAATCTGTTACGAATCGGCTCCTGTGGAGGGAGGAGTTAGCAATCTGTTATGCTCTAACCTCAAGAAGGGAGGAGTTAGCACCTGTGGAAGGAGGAGTTAGTAATCTGATATGCTCAGCTCCTGTAGAGGGAGTAGTTAACAATCCGTAAAGGTATAGACTGCGGAGTTGCAATCTGTTATGAATCTGTTGCTGAAGACTCCTGATGGGGAAGGAGTAGAAATCTGTTACCAGCAGAGTGCTTGGAGAGGGCATTCAGCTGTAGAGGAATGTAGATAGGTGGATCCTTGGGCTGATGGCAGATGACTGCGCCCCCAGGAGGATATCCTGAGAGGGACGACTGGCTAGGCTTAGGTATGGAGACAGACACAGATAATTCTTTTATTAGACAGGTTAGTAAAACCACCAGAGGTGGCAGGGTTGAAGTCCCTCAGATACTGGAATCGAGATCCCAGGGTTGCTGAGCTGTAAAGGAACTATAGATAGTGAGTAGACAGGGTATGCTGTGTTCATAGCCAGAACTGGATGACAAAACTCACATAAGGTCTTAAGGAAGCTCAGTAGCTGGAAAGGGTTAGGCCCTCGAGGAGCGAGTATCTGGTTCCAGGGAAAGCTCTGAGAGAGCGAAGGTAACTCACAAATGTCTGGATCTGCGATAGCTTCCAGGCAGTAGAGAATCTTCAAAGTGTTCAGGAACATGGGCCCTCGAGGAGCAAGTACCGGTTCCTAACTGCAATCTGAAATAAAGAAAAGAGAGCGAGGCCCCCGAGGAGCGGGTACCCCTGGCAAGTCCGAGGAGGCAGAGTAGCTTGGGAGTAAAGCCGAAGCAATCCCCAGCAATCCCCTTACTAACCAGATTCGTTAGCAAATACTGAGACCTTTTATATTGGAAGCGGATGATGTCATTTCAGGGGGACACCCCTGAGCTTCACACCCTTGCTGGTACATCAATCGGAATGCGCGCGTGCACCCTATGTCATCAGGCAACATGATGGATCCGCAGAATCGTGCCAGTCCGGGGACGCCAGAGGGAGACGGCAAGAAGACGCCGCAGTATCTAACCGTTCATCAGACCCGGAGGGAGACGCCACAGAGGTAAAGAGGGCGGAGTGAGGGCGTCGAGCAGCGACAGATGCAACAGTACCTTCTCCATTGCAACTATATCTTTTTTGAGATGCGGCGAACAGAATTGTATACAGTATTCAAGGTGTGGTCTCACCATGGAGCGATACAGAGGCATTATGACATTTTCTGTTTTATTCACCATTCCTTTTCTAATAATTCCCAACATTCTGTTTGCTTTTTTTGACTGCCGCAGCACACTGAACTGATGATTTCAATGTGTTATCCACTATGACGCCTAGATCATTTTCTTGGGTGGTAACTCCTAATATGGAACCTAACATTGTGTAACTATAGCATGGGTTATTTTTCCCTATATGCATCACCTTGCACTTATCGACATTAAATTTCATCTGCCATTTGGATGCCCAATTTTCCAGTCTCACAAGGTCTTCCTGCAATTTATCACAATCTGCTTGTGATTTAACTACTCTGAACAATTTTGTATCATCTGCAAATTTGATTACCTCACTTGTCGTATTTCTTTCTAGATCATTTATAAATATATTGAAAAGTACGGGTCCCAATACAGATCCCTCAGGCACTCCACTGCCCACTCCCTTCCACTGAGAAAATTGTCCATTTAATCCTACTCTCTGTTTACTGTCTTTTAGCCAGTTTGTAATCCACGAAAGGACATCGCCACCTATCCCATGACTTTTTACTTTTCCTAGAAGCCTCTCATGAGGAACTTTGTCAAATGCCTTCTGAAAATCCAAATATACTACATCTACCGGTTCACCTTTATCTACATGTTTATTAACTCCTTCAAAAAAGTGAAGCAGATTTGTGACGCAAGACTTGCCTTGGGTAAAGCCATGCTGACTTTGTTCCATTAAACCATGTCTTTCTATATGTTCTGTGATTTTGATATTTAGAACACTTTCCACTATTTTTCCTGGCACTAAAGTCAGGCTAACTGGTCTGTAGTTTCCCAGATTGCCCCTGGAGCCCTTTTTAAATATTGGGGTTACATTAACCACACTCCAGTCTTCAGGTACAATGGATGATTTTAACGATAGGTTACAAATTTTAACTAATAGGTCTGAAATTTCATGTTTGAGTTCCTTCAGAACCCTGGGGTGTATATACCATTTGGTCCAGTGATTTACTACTCTTCAGTTTGTCAATCAGTCCTACCACATCTTCTAGGTTCACCGTGATTTGGTTCAGTCCATCTGAATCATTACCCATGAAAACCTTTTCTGATATGGGTATCTCCCCAACATCCTCTTCAGTAAACACTGAAGCAAAAAAATCATTTAATCTTTCCGCGATGGCCTTATCTTCTCTAATTGCTCCTTTAATCCCTCGATCATCTAAAAGTCCAACTGACTCCCTCACAGGCTTTCTGCTTTGGATATATTTTAAAAAGTTTTTACTGTGAGTTTTTGCCTCTAAAGCCAATTTCTTTTCAAATTCTTTCTTAGCCTTTCTTATCATTGTCTTACATTTAACTTGCCAACGCTTATGTATTATCCTATTTTCTTCTGTTGGATCCTTCTTCCAATTTTTGAATGAAGATCTTTTGGCTAAAATAGCTTCTTTCACCTCCCCTTTTAACCATGTCGGTGATCATTTTGCCTTCTTTCCACCTTTCTTAATGTGTGGAATACATCTGGACTGTGCTTCTAGGATGGTATTTTTTATCAATGACCACGCTTCTTGTACACTTTTTACCTTTGTAGCTACTCTTTTCAATTTTTTTCTAACTATTTTTCTCATTTTATCAAAGTTTCCCTTTGAAAGTTTATCACGAGAGCCGTGGATTTGCTTACTGTCCCCCTTCCAGTCATTAATTCAAATTTGATCATATTATGATCACTATTGCCAAGTGGCCCCACCACCGTTACCTCTCTCACCAAATCCTGTTCTCCACTGAGAATTAGATCTAAAATTGCTCCCTCTCTTGTCAGTTCCTGAATCAATTGCTCCATAAAGCTGTCATTTATTCCATCCAGGAACTTTATCTCTCTAGCATGTCCCGATGATACAGGTACTTATGGCCTGGATTGGCCACTGTTGGAAACAGGATGCTGGGCTTGATGGACCCTTAGTCTGACCCAGTATAGGCATGTTCTTATGTTCTTACATTTACCCAGCTGACATGTGGAACCTGTATGTGAAGATAGGTCTGAAATAACTTATCGGGACCTCTATGACTGATTGAAGTGGAGTTCTTTCCTGCAGTAATATTGCAGCCAAAAACGCTGAGCCATGCAAGTCAGCCATTAATATCCCTGAAGCAGCGGACCGCGAAACGTGCGCGTCGGACCCCTGACTCCGGCTGAGCTGAGTACAAAGAGGGAAGTGACGCGTCTTGTTTGCGTCTTGTTTGTTTTATACTAAATTAAAAACGCATACAAATTATCTAAGAAGGTTTAAAGACATAGAATTTTGTATTCATTGAATGGACTAATGGACCTATGATTAAATATGATACACCAAAGTGCAGAATACAAGTATTAACTTGCAGCACTGTGGATGTTATGAAGGTCCCTAAATATGCAAACGTGAATATGAATGCTTGATACTTGTTTAGTCATAATCTTGGCTCACAACGTTTTTTCTTAGATTATATCACTCATTGTTGACTCACTTTGAGAAATCTTTTTGTTTTGGTAATATAAATCTCCCATTATTACAGCACTACCAATTTGGTTAGCTTCTCTAATTTCTCTTAGCATTTCACTGTCTGTCTCATCATCTTGACCAGGTGGACAGTAGTATACTCCTATCACTATAGTCTTCCCCAACACATTTTTGATAGTTAGTTCCGACTGCCCTGCATTTGGTAACATATTCCAAAGTTGTGGAGGTATGCTTGTAAAAGCTCTTTTACAAAAACCACTGTAACCTAAATCCATGCCTTCCTGAAGCTGACAATAAAAAACCTTGTGAAGACTGTAAGGCCTGACCTGGAATGCACCATTCCAAACTTATCAGACAAATATGTTTGAACCATTAGTCTGCAAACAGCAAAAACCCACTCTTAGTAATTTAAACTTTATACTCTCCAACACTGGTAACCAATGGAGGCGAACTAACAATGAAGCAGAACTCGCATTTCTGCTCTTACCACAAATAAACCTGGCTGCACTATTTTGAATAAGTTGGATCTTCTTGATCACAGCAATCAGCATCCCTATCGAGGAAACATTACAGTGGTCTAACACCTCAAGAATTAAAGATGAAACCACTGTCTGGAAAGCAAGATCTTCTAAATAGAGCTTTGGTTTTCTAACCATTTGTAACTGTAAGTAGGCATGCTGAGAGACATGAGAAACTAAAGAGAAACTGCTGTCTAAAATGACTCCCCAAGCTTTGAACACTATTAAAAATCTCTATAGCACACAGCTGTCCAGTATAGACCATGCTATTTGTCTCTCTAAGCCTTCAAGCAACCTCCCAATTCCAATAATTTTGCTTTTGCCCTTATTCCAAACCAATTTACTAGCATTCAACCAGCAAGGAACCTTTGCCAAATACCTACTAACCAGATCAACAGTTCCAGCTATCTTTGAATCTATAGGCACTGGAAACTGGATGTTATTTGCATAAATGCACACAGTGACACCCAGTTCCTGAAAAAGATGAACTACAGGATGCATAAAAATGTTAAGTGACAAGGGTGAAAAGCAGGAGCCCCTACGTCCTCTCCCCCTCCTTTTGTTGTACCATTGGTTGTGAATATGCCCTTTTTACCTGCACTGACTGTGTCCTCCCTTCCAAAAAGGAATACACGCGAATACTTTCCCACTCCGACTCACCTACTCACATCTCTTCAAAAGTAGCTGTGGTCTATCAGATCCAAAGCGCTGGAAAGGTCCAGCAAGATCAAAAATACTGACCGACCAGCATCATCTGTTAAGGGCATTGTTCCCAGTTCTGTACCATGTCCTGGTCTAAAACCTGTCTATTTAATAAACCACCAGAATCTTCAAAAAAAAAAAAAAGTTATATAATCTTCCCCAGGAAAGGCAAATTTGAAATGGGCCAATAGCTTTCAAGTTTTGTTGGATCCAAATGAGATTTCTTCAGAATTGGCTTTACCACAGATCTTTTCAAATTCTCTGTAAGACAACCCTCCCTCAGTGACTTCGTTATAATGTTAGTCAACCATTCTAATCCTCTTCCTGACAGATTTTTAAGTAAAACTGATGGACAGGGGTCTAGTGGACTACCTGTAGGCTTAATATCCAACAGTATCTTCTGCAACCCCAGAGAATTAATTCATCAGAATTCACACAACTGGTAACCTACAGATGTTATAGTTCCCACCCCCATTTTCTGCTCCTGAGTTATACTATTTCCATCCAACTGTAACGAAGCAAAACTTTAATCTTATTGTTAAAGAAAAAAGAAAAAGTAACACAGTCTGGCATTCCCATCAAATCATCCAGCTTCTCCTTAGGCATAAGAATCTTCTCTTAACTAAATGTTTCTCTGCTAGTAGTCACAGCTGACCCTATAATAGCAGAGAAAAAGCATTTTACTTTGCATCCTGCACCAACCTCCTCTATCTATTCACCACTGTCCTCCAATCTATACAGTCAGTCACTAACCCAGTCCATCGCCACCGATGCTCTAAATGCCAGAGTACTCTTCTTAAATCTCTGAGCTCTGGCATAAACCACCCCATCACCACTTACTTACAGTAATCCATTTCATCGGAGCTATATCATCTAACACTGAGCTTACAGTCCCATCCCACTGCTTCAATAAAACATTTGAACACCTCCTACAACCTCCTCAGGTACCAAATTATCCATCCAAATACCAAAAGTATTCTCATCAATTTTTCCATCCTGCTTATCACCCCTTCACCCACTTGTTCCTAATCAGTCTTCCTACAGACAAAAAAAAAAAAGATAGTCTATGATCTGATCATGGTATCAGGTCCAAACCATGCCAGGTCAGATCATTCACCTCACAAAGATAATCTGAACCAACAACCCAATCTAAAATATGCCTCCCAACCCCCTCCTCATGGGTAGAACCAAGTGTCAATTGCTTTAATCCTCAGCATTATAAAAGCACCCTCATGCTCTGAACACTCCTGCAATTTAAACTATCATAATGTAAATTAAAATCCCCTACAAATTGCAAAGAAGAAAACTGTAAATTCAGATCCAAAATCATTTCTCAGATACTCTCTAAAACTTGCACTCCCATAGTAGGAGGGCAATGCACAGATCAATATACCCACAGACAGATGCTACAAGATTTAATTTTAGGTGAAGAGGCTCACAGCCATCCACAGATACAGATGGTAGCTGTGTAACAGGCAAACTTTCTCTAAAAATGCATTCAACCCCTCCCCTGTTCCTTCTCTCCCTATCCTGAAGTAGAAAAGAAAACTCTGAAGGACAACTAGGAAATAGAAACCCTAATAGTTTCCGATAACTATGTCTCAGTAAGAAATAACATACCAACCCAGCCTCTGACAGAAAATCATGTACATACTGTGTGTTGCTTTGTTACCCACAAGTCTCATATTTAAATGACCACAATTAAACAATATCCTCTCTACCCTCTACCGGCATGATGTGCTGCACGAATGTCGGTAAATAAAAGTTAATAAATAAATAAAATAAATAAAAATATATACTTTACATTCTCATAGCTGGGATTATCCCAATTTTTTCTTCTCCTCACATTCCCAAGGTACCCAATAAGGTCCTCTCCACAGCACCACAGATATTCCCAACACTCCCTCTCCAAAACACATATTCTTAATCCAAACCAAAACCAAACATAAAACAAATCATTAAAAAAAATAAAATAAAATAAAATATATATATATATATATATATATATATATATATATATCCAGGCATCCTCCCCGGTTGAAATCCCCTCATGCAGCTGACGTCAGAAAGGGCAGCATTAACACTGTTCCAAGCTGGGAGGGGAGGCAGCTAGAGAGGGAGCCAGATGGAAAAAGCTCTGCAACACACTGACAGCGTCTCCTTGTCCAAACAGCTGAAAATAAAAAGCAGGTAAAACGAATAACTGCTTGAAATGGAGTGCAGGTCAGTTGAATAGCAGTCAGAGTCACAATCAACCTCCCGCATCCTCCCCCGGCTGAAATCCTCACATGCAGCTGACGTCAGAGAGGGCAGCGTTAACACTGTTCCAAGCCGGGAGGGGAGGCAGCTTGAGAAGGAGCCAGATGGAGAAAGCTCTGCAACACACTGACAGCTCCTCCTTGTCGAAACAGCTGAAAATAAAAGACAGGTAAGATGAATAACTGCTTGAAATGGAGTGCATGTCAGGTGAATAGCAGTCAGAGTCACAATCAACCTCCTGCATCCTCCCCCGGCTGAAATCCCCACATGCAGCTGTCATCAGAAAGGGCAGAGTTAACATTGTTCCAAGCCGGGAGGGGAGGCAGCTAGAGAGAGAGCCAGATGGAGAAAGCTCTGCAACACACTGACAGCTCCTCCTTGTCCAAACAGCTGAGAATAAAAAGCAGGTAAGATGAATAACTGCTTGAAATGGAGTGCAGGTCAGGTGAATAGCAGTGAGAGTCACAATCAACCTCTGGCGTCTTCCCCCAGCTGAAATCCCCACATGCAGCTGACATCAGAAAGGGCAGAGTTAACACTGTTCCAAGCCGGGAGGGGAGGCAGCTAGAGAGGAAGCCAGATGGATAAAGCTCTGTAACACACTTACAGCTCCTCTTTGCCCAAACTGCTGAGAATAAAAAGCAGGTAAGATGAATAACTGCTTGAAATGGAATGCAGGTCAGGTGAATAGCACCAGGTTCCATCATTGATTATCACCATTCAAATCTGGTCTTAAATAAGCGGCCATTTTGATTTTTAAGGAGCAGATAACAGGAAGTACGTCAGATTTCTGGAAGTTGAGGGCTCAGGATGGCGGCGCGGCAAAACGCAAGTATTTCAAAAGAAAGTCAGTATTAGGGGAAAGCAACCACTCTTATTAACTCTAGTATACAGTGACCACACATACTGACAGAATATTACTTTAAGCCTCAGCCTTTTAATGCTATAAACTTTCTCAAGCTTCTCAAAGATCTTTTTTTTTTCTACTTAGGCATCAATATGATGAATACAGGTGAAAGACTTAAAAAACTCAAATCACCAGTACCCTCTTTCTACCTTTCAGGGCCATCTTTCCCTGAACAGTAGAGGGGCGGCCATCTTGGGCTTTCCCTCGGGCAGACGGGAGAGCCAAGAAGTGACGACATTAACCCCAGAAGCGGAGGGCACAGCAGAGCTTCAGAAAGCAAGATGGCGGCAAAATCCGACGGTCTGGGGGTCGGTACCGGTTTCGCCCAGCTGCACAACTTGGATGAGACAGCGGGCAATGAGGATGCAGAGCCGGAGGAGAGCAGCTCCATCCACATCTGCCACTGTTGCAACACCTCGTCGTGCTACTGGGGCTGCCGTAGCGCCTGCCTGCGTGCACTCCTGGGCAAGAAGAGCACCAAGCAGCAGCATGCCACTGGCGAGGGGCAGCCACCGCCGCAGGCACAGCGGCCCTGGCTTGACTGCCTCTGGATTGTTCTTGCCCTCCTTGTCTTCTTCTGGGATGTCGGCACTGACCTGTGGCTGGCTGTTGACTATTACTCCAAACGGGATTATCTGTGGTTTGGGCTGACGCTCTCCTTCGTGCTGGTGCCCTCAGTGCTGGTGCAGATCCTTAGCTTCAGGTGGTTCATGCAGGACTACACCGGGGGTGGGCTGGGAGCAGTAGAGGGGCTCAGCAGCCGGGGACCACCCATGATGGGCACCACCGTTACCGCCAGCCCTGGGGCCCTTCGCTTCTGCAGGATCTCAGTCTGGATCTGGCAATCTGTTATTCACATCCTGCAGATGGGTCAAGTATGGAGGTAAGCACAGAGGAGGAGGTGGTGCAGGCTTCAGCCATGGCTGGAGATGTCTTGTAGCCTTCCCCCTCCCCCCTTAAACTCACTAGAGAAATGCAGTGTTGATGTCAAGGGCAAATCTGCATGCAAAAATTGGTGGTGATGCTAGTGAAGGATGATTTATTTGGTTATGGTGCAATGTCAAGTGCAGTGTTAGAGTGGTTAGGAGTTGGCTTTTTTTTTTGTATTGAGAGCCAGGTCAGGTTCTCCCTATATGTCTGCAGCTGGAGCTGTCTAGTACTAGAGAGCTGTTCACAGGGCACTGGTGCTGAAATGCTGAGCTCTGTCTTTCGCTGTTGCCTGCCTTTTTTGATCATTTGTGACCCGTCCATTTTGCTGTTTTCAAACTGGCCAGTTCTGAGGATCAGTGGAAACAAGCCAGCCAGTTATGTTTTAGGGCTGGAGGAATGATCGTATTTATTGTGTAAGTTTTTACTTATCACTGAAGAAAAAAGGGTTAAATATGCCCAGAGTTGGCTGGGCACGGTGACCTCTTTCTGCAGAGGCTTTCAGTGCCGCTGTCGTTGATGAAAGGCGAGTGAGGAGGATGTGATGCCTGCTGAAAAATCACACTTGTGAAATGTAAAAAAAAAAAGGAACAAAAATGGAAATGCCATCCAGATGTTTGCCGTTCTTTAAACTCAGATCGCTTTGCCGTCTTAATTCTGTTTGACAAGCAAAATCACGTAGGCTATGGGGAGCAGCGGAATACTATCATTAGCAGAAGTATTTAGGATTCAGATGATTGTTGCTTGATGCCTCTTTTCTAGTGAATGCTAATTGTTTTTGTTGTTCTGTACGTGGTGCGCTCCCCGCCATGGCTATCAATTGAGGTGTGTGCTAAATGTAATTCGTAACACTGAAGCCTTCTAGCTGTGGCCTGAAAGCATGCAGGAAGGGAGCAGCCTCTGGGTCTGCAGCTAACCCACGGCTTCCTGCTACAGTAAGAAGTTCTGGGGGAAAGGGAGCGGAATGGAAATGTGGAATGCAGTGTTTGACATCGGTGACACTTTGATATATATGTTTTATTATGAAAATCATTTTTCTTCTTAAGTATGTGCAAGTAAGAAGTAAAAAAACCCCTGTGATTGTAAAAAAAAAAAAAAAAAAAAAAAAAAAGGAATCATAAATGTATGCAGCTGTGCAGATCCTGCTGTACAGCAGCTAAGACCTAGGCATGCAGTAATAGAAAATATAGACAGAAATATACAAAGTGCATTTCGTTAAATCTTGGCTCTCTGATTATATTTATGATATGTATGCCTTTATATCTTGCTGTGATCCATAAAGCTTTTGTTTAAAATAGTCTGAAGAAAATGCCGATAGGTTAAGTTGTGTGCTGAAACCTTGTAGTCTGCTTTAAGGACACATTCCATATTGCATGCTGAGATATTCTCTGATACGGTGTGCTGCATTTATGTTTTTGGATGATGCTGATGGAGAATGAAGAAGAATTCAGTTTGCAGGGAGTGCATCGAGTGTGCAGAAAATATTTAATTTGTGTGCAGTAATAAAAACTAGCCTAGTTTAATATTTGCAGGCTTTCCTTGTAATCTTCACAGCTAATAATATTGTGCTGAACAAAATGAATTTTGAAAGGAATTGAGAGTGCTCAATTTGTAATTAAAAAGCAATGTATGTCAATCTGAATTTGAAATTTCTTTTCTGAAGAAGATGCTGGTTGTATTGTATTTATGTTAATCCTTGCTGCAGCTGCTTGTGTTGAGGATTATTTTATAAATATGTTATCATGAAAGTGTATGCATGTATAGCTATCTATATGCGTAAATAACTCTTTCTACAGCATATATAATATATGTAGAGAATAAAATGAAGGCTGTCACTGCATAGGTGCTGCTGCTGTATGTGCATGTCATATCTCTGTCCTGTTTCAACACCACAAGCCTTTAGAAGAAATGCTCAGAGAAGGAAGGTTGCAGTTCTGTGGTTTTGCTAGAAATAGACTCAGGGCAGACAAGTGTTCCATGCATGTCCAGCACTGTGGCTTCCACTAAAATCATTAATCTGGTTACGTTGAAATAAAATAAAATTTCATGCATAGGACATTTCCCCCCCCTTTTCAGTTATTTATTACCAGTGAAATTTGCTAGCAAGAGTCTTTCTGTAACTTACAGAAAGGTTGCTTTCTCTCTCCTGCTGTATATAATCAGTGGATCAGGATCATATTGTACCCCTACCAAAGCCCATGCCTTAGACTATGGCTAGGTTCTTGTGCTATTAAAGGAGAAGTTCCAGGAAAGATCATGTTTTTGGATCATAAGTAATATTGTGAACAAGATTATTAGAAGGAAGGAAATTGTTACAAATCACAATATCATACAAGATTCGAAGAAAATATTTTCCCTATGTGATTTTTATCTGTCATGTTATGTGTATTTATAGCTCCTTTTGTTCTAAACTGATTTGACCACCTGTAGTGAAGGCTGTTGGTAGAATCTGAGAAGCTTTTAGTTCCATTTCCCTTGGCATTAAACATTTATACTGTACATGTGTCATGTAATCGCTTCAGTGGATGCAAAGATTTGACCTCCAATTTACAGTTTATTTTTTCTACATATTGATAATCTAACTTTTTTGTGGCGAGAAGGTGGCGGGGAGAAAAAAAACAAGATATTAAAACACTGATCTTAATGAAAAACAAAAGCATTTAATCATGGTGTCTAAGAATTGTCTGCACCTAGTTTGTTAGAATAAGCAGGAAAAACCCTTGTGCCTAGGCAGAGCAGGATTAAGGAATTAAAAGGGCCCTATGGTAATGGTCATTTTCTAAAAATAGCATGTGTTGGATATGTATGTGTTCTACTCTCTGCCTCTCCTGTTGTGTCTACTTAGTTTTATTGGTTTGAAATCCACGATCTCTATGCTGCAGGTGTAAACTAAATGCACAGCTCTACATGTGCGCTGTTCACTGAGGTTATGTCATATAGGTATAACCCCATTTTCTGATAACATGTGTCCAGGAATAACCAGGATCTGTCTATTTCTTTTCCACTGGCACTAACTGACTATATAAAAAGTTATAACTGCTAACCTGAACAGATATGATTTTAAAAGTTATTATGGATCTTTTGAATTGAGTGCCTGATTGAGTACTCAATGAAATTGATCCTGCAGAGCTGAATCATGCTCCACCTGAGACCTTTCCGCTTGCAACAGAGCTAGTGACAAATATATTGAAATAGTCCAATAAAAAGATATTACCTACAACTTGTTTGTTTGACCTTTTATTTCTACATAGTCAAGATAGACTTTGGTGACAGAAAATGACCCCTGACCCTGCTTCCTGGAATATCAGTACTAGATTTTGCTTCCAGCACCTCTTTTGGAAGGCTATTCCATGTATCCATCACTCTCTGTGAAGAAGTATTTCTTTGTTACTGCCAAGTCTATCCCTTATTAGTTTCATACCATGATTTCTTCTTTTAGAACTTTCTTTATACTAGAAAATGCTTGCTTCTTATGCATTATTTACACATTTAAAATATTTAAATATAAGAACATAGTGTAAGAGATGCCATGCCGAGACAATCCAGTGGGCCATTGAGGCCAACATCTGACAGTGGCTAAACTGGGTCACCTGGAAGAACCAAGAAGATCCTAATTGAAAAGTCCATTCCTTATTGCTTACTCTCAGAAGTATGAAGTGGAGAATAATACCTAAGTCCATCTGGCTAATAATTGTCTATGGACCTGTCCTCCAAACCTTTGCAAAACTCAACTATACAACTAGCCATGACCTCATTTTCTGTCAACAAATTGCATAGCTTAATTGTTTTTGGACGAAAAATACTTTTTGAAGTTTGTTTTCTAGTCCTAGTATTGTCAGATAATGTATATAACATTTCCTACATCACTCATGATTTTGTAAACCTTTATCATATCCCCTCTCAGTCATCACTTTTTCAAGCTGAAGAACTCTAGCCTGTTCAGTTTTTTTTTTTTCTCATAAGGGAGCCTTCCTTTTCGCCTGCTAGACCAGTCCATTTACTCTTGGGATTTCCCCATTCTTTATCTTCTGGAGACTGAAGTCACACTTTCCTTATGACATCACTCTTTTGCATGAAGTGGGGGGAGTGGTCGGAGGCTCTTGTCAGTGGTCTCTGTTTCCTGCAGCTGTGGACAAGAGTAGACAGACTTATCACAGTCTCCCAGAGTCAGGGTATGTCCTGTTGGAGTTTAATAAGCTCCTGGTACAACTTCTTGGGGGTTGATTTTCCCAGCTCAGCTGTCTCCCAGAATATTTTGATAATAGACACCTAGGGCTTGGATTCTGAGAGACTAAGGGTCTCCACAGGGACCTAACCTTTCCCTAAGTGGGGCTTGAAGTCTCCCTCTCTCTTTCTCCCTTCTCTCTCACTATCTACTCTATCCTTACCTTCTCTGGAGGCACTGAATTATCCACTGTGCTCCAGGACTGCACTGAATAATGCAAAAAAAAAAAAAAAAAAGAGGTAAGTGGGGAGAAGGCCAATGGGGCAAGAGAGGCCTGCTGCAGGCTGCCACAGAATAACTGCATTAAGGAGCAAGGATCGCTGGCTGTAAGAGTGCTTCCCTGGAAGTGATTAATTGGGGGGGGGGGGGGAAAACTGCAGGAGAGGGAATGCATGCAGATCACACTGTGCCACATTGGAAGGGGCTTGCAGTAGGCCTGCATTGCAGTGGTAGAGCCGTGGGAGGAGAGAGAGAAGAAGGAAGCTGTGGGCCCTGGCTTAGCTGTTCGAAGCAGTGTGAAGTCGTACTCCAGTTAGGAAAGAGAGAGCTGAGGTTTTGTTTACACCTGGAGCCCTATGCAAAAGGGCTGGTTGTGCTCACTTTCAGAGGAGGTTAGACCAGGGAGCATTTTAAGGAGTCATAGGTGCAGTTCCTGCAACACCAAGAAGGTGCCCAGCGTGGCAGTCTCCTGCTGTCCAGCATGTGACTGTGGACAGGATATGGAGTCCTGGGAGGCACCCATGGTTAACCCCACATATGTAAGGGAAGACCCACAGTATGGAGGCACAACAACTACAGGAACTACCACTGGCTCACTGGAAGAGGAAGAAGCCCTAATTCCAGTACAATTAGCCTTGGCCACCCCTTTTATAGAGGGGAACTCCCATATGTTACAGGAGGAAACGACCTCCCTAGTGATCTGGCTACTCCAAAGAGAGGAACTTTCAGCCCTTATCACCAGTGTTCAGACAGCTCTGAAGATATCAAATACCAAGACAGTAGACCTAGCAGAGAGGTTCTCTATCCTGCAGGCATTAAGAAGCTCACAAGATAGTTTCTCTTACATGAGGTCTTGAGACAAATTGTACTCATAAAGTGGGACTCTCCCCAGGGTGGACTCAAATGTGGCAGAATAATGAGGAAATTGTACCTCCTTAGGAAACAAATACGTTAATCTGGGTTCCAAGTATGGAAACACTTGTGTCAACTGTGGCCCATAAAACCACTATCCCCGTTGAGATCAGCTCATCCCTGAAGAACCCTCAGGACAGGAAGATAGAGGTGGTTCTGAAGTAGGCCTTTTACATGGGGGCCATGACAATTCAGGCCTCAATCTGTGGGGAGGCTATGTGGCCCAAGCTGACTTATTTTGGGTTCAGCAATTGCTAAAAAGCCAGGAACAGCCCACATGGAGTCAACAGTGGCCTTTTTAGCAGATACCCTGTATGACCTGATCAGGTTATCATCAAGGTCAGTAGTATCTGGGATGGCAATAAGAAGGCTCCTGTGTCTCCATAACTGGGTTGTGGATTCAGCATCTAAGTTCCCCTTTAAGGGGGGGGGGGGGACATATGTTTGGTAAGGAGTTGGAAAAACTGGTAAAGGACCTGAGGGAAGCCAAGCCACAAAGACTACCAGACAATAAAGGCTGTAGGAACATGCAGGGAGCATGCAGCAGTTTAAATACCAACATAGGAGCAAGAATCTAGGAATGGCAGCTGCACATGCCCTAGTGGGAGGTTACAGCCATTTAACAGGGCTAAGAGGCCAAGGACTGACTTGTCTGTGACTGTGGATGGTAGCCAACCCATTCAATGATATATCGTGGGCCCTTCCACTAGCAAGTCCAGGCACTAGTTACCTAGTCTGGCATTGTTTGATAGGGGCCAATATTCCGGAGGATAGACGTATCCCAAATTTAAGTTTAAGGAGGCACATGCAAAAGATCACCACTCTAATTCTTGAAGTGTTTTTGTATTTCACTCAAAAGTAGCAATGCAAAGAAGTGTCCTTATAATGGTTATGGGACTTATAAGCGATAGTTCTAATACCATCCCTAGGCAAGGGGGAAAGTGTATATTTAATTTAGTTGGAAAGACCAAGGAAGGACAGGTTTGTTTGGCCCATAATAAGTTTAAGAAGAAGGAGCAAGGCCAGAGGAACACCCAGCAGGTTATGGACCCTCTACTCAGGCAGGGAGGCAACACTAAAGAGGAGCTGCCTGGCATCTGCAGATTGATACCATTGGGGATCAGAACAGTGTTAGCTCCAAGGACTTGGCAGGCCCAGTTCACAGAGGCCCACCTAGGGGAAACAATACTATGAAAATCCAACAAAGCACAACCAAGGGCCAGTAGACCCTCATGGAGTGCCCTCAGGCCAAGGGCATTAAAAGGAGAGCCTTAGGGGCACTCCATGGAAGTCTACTGACCTAGAGGCTACCCGACACATGGGAGCAATCTGAGATTGGGAGCTTCAACTTGACCGCAGATGCACAAGGTGAAATAAAGAGGATTCCATCCAGCAAAAATAACTGGGCAGCAACCTGAAGAACAGGAGTATCTGGGAGAGGACCCAATACGAAAAGGAAACAGTGCTCCATCTTGGCATATGGCCTGGCTCTTGAAAGGGCATGTCTGTGAAGCAAAGTAAGAACATAAGAACATAAGACATTGCCATGCTGGGTCAGACCAAGGGTCCATCAAGCCCAGCATCCTGTTTCCAACAGACGCCAAACCAGGCCACAAGAACCTGGCAATTACCCAAACACTAAGAAGATCCCATGCTACTGATGCAATTAATAGCAGTGGCTATTCCCTAAGTAAACATGATTAATAGCAGTTAATGGACTTCTCCTCCAAGAACTTATCCAAACCTTTTTTGAACCCAGCTACACTAACTGCACTAACCACAAGCAGTAGTGGCCAATCCATTATGCTGAGGGCACGCAAAGCTTCAAACTCCTTAGACTATATGAGAGTCTGGAGGTTCTTTGAAGCAGATTGTTGGGATAATGGGACTTCTCCATGGAAGGGAGATGTTTCATGAATTCTTGACTTTCAATAGAAGGGCTTGTACAAAGGCCTAATTCTCAATTCAATAAAAGTACAAGTGGTCGCCATCTCTTGCTTCAGAAGCCGTATCAAAGGCACCCAGATTACTATGCACCTTTTAAAGAGGGACAAAGTGAATTAGACCACTCTTCAGACCAATTTTCCCTCAATGGAACTTTAACCTGGTACTTAAAAACTTGGTGGGAGCACCTTTTGAGCCCTTGAAGAGGGCCTCCATCAATGACCTTTCATTGAAGACTGCATTTTTGGTAGCAATATGCTCAGCCAGATGCATTTCAGAATTGCCGATCTTCTAGTGTAGCGATCTCTATCTGGTAATAACCCAACACATAGTCTCCCTTAAACCAGTGCCTTCCTTCCTTCTGAAGGCAGTAGTGTTTGGTGCAGCAAGCAGTTTACATTTTCTGGACGTATGTCGGGTGGTAATGAGGTATTTGAAGGTGACCAGTTTCTTCAGAAAACAGGCTTTTCATTCTAGTTGATGGACCATGAAAGGGAGAGGCAGCCTTTAAATCCATAACAGTGAGATGGATCAAAGAGGCCATTTCCTCAGCATATATATTCAAGGGCAAGCAGATACCTGCAGCACTGCACACATAATCTTCGAGAGCACAGTCATCTTCCTGGGTAGAAGTTACATCAATCTCCCCAGGAGAGATCTGCATGCTGCCACCCGGTCATTCCTGAACTTGTTTCCCATGTAATACAGGCTGGACGTACAGGCAAAGCAGGAAGTGTCCTCTGGGGCTAGAGTTACTTAGAGCCCTGTCTTCCTCCTGACCTACTTGGGGGGAAAATTTTGTATCTACCAAGAGTAATTTACTGGTCTAGAAGGTAAAAAGGAAGGTTAAACTATTCTTACCTAATACTTTTCTTTCCTTGAGTCCTGCTAGATCACTCCAGGCCTCACCCAGGAATACATGGGCCATAAGCAGAGTTGTGCCAACAGCTAGGCTCTCTCTCTCTCCTCCTTTTCTCTCTTTATGCTCCCTTTTTGCTTTCCCCTGAGGGGTGGATAACCTAGAAGGATCAAGATAAATATATGAGTAGAAAGAGGGGTATACTGGGGTTCTTGTCTGCTAGCTTTGAGAGTAGGCTACTGACAAGAGCCTCTGAGCACTCCCCCTTTTTGCAAATGAAGACATAAGGGTGTGTGACCTCTGTCTCTGGCAACTGAGGAATGGGAACATCCCAAGAGTAATAGACTAATCTAGTAGGACTCAAGGAAATAAAATTATCAAAAAAGAATAATTTAACCATTCCACAACTTTATCATTTTTATGCTCTTCTCTGCACTTTTGCTAGTGCTGTTGTATCTGTTTTGAGATGTAGTGTCCAAGAGTAAATATATTATTCAAGGTGTGGTCACACCATTGAGTGAAACAGAGGCATTATTTTATTCCCTATTTTGTTTTTTAATCCTTTCTGACTAATTTCTTAACAGTCTGTTTGCTTTTTTTGTCCATTATTGCACACTGAGTTGATGACTTCCATGTATTTACTACAAGGAGTCCAAGGTCTCTATCATAGCCCCCTCTTTCTCCTATGCTAAATGGTATATATATTTAGTTCCTTAAATTTCTCATGTTAGGACTTATGGTTCAGACTCTGTACTATTTGATAGCCATCCTCCAGAATATGGGTCCTTTGGATTCTCTCCATTTTGTTTTACCCTTTTAGAGATCTGTCCCCCAGCTTGAACATAGTAGTCCAAATGAGGTCTCATCCATGATTTGGGTTGAATTTGTGGACCTTTAGGCCGAGGTAGAGTTGATGCAACCTGCAGAGAGAAGCCCTACAGGTCCCCAATGTCAGCAGAAAGATCTAGAGGCGGCAGAGACCCAACTGAAGCTTCACCTTTACCAGTCCACATTCCCTTAAGGTTAAGCCTTTGGGTACTGGGGCAAGCAGGTCTTAGGTGGAGGCCTCAGTTGATAGTAGGGAGATCTGTGGAGTGGATGTGGTACAGGCAAATTCAGAAGCAAGCAGTAGTCAGTGGTAGGCAGCATTCTAGAATATCCAGGAGGCAGGTAATGGTCAGTGGCAGACAGCATTCAGAAATGTCCAGGAGTCAGGCTGAGGTCAATAATGAGTATGCATCTGAAGGGAAAGGTGGGACAGATAGGGCAGGAAGGCAAGGAGTAGGACAGGCAGGCAGATGAGGAGACGAAGTAGAACTGAAAATCTGAAGACCTGGAGATGTTGGCACTGGAGCTGAAGAACTGAAGACAAGAAGATGAGGACACTGGAACTGAGAACACTGGAACTGAGGACACAGGAACTGAAGATGACAGGAGCTGAAGACGAAGACCACAGGAACTGGAGGCGAAAAATGCTGAAGTAACTCGCATAGTAGAAAGAGCTGTTGCTGAGGCAAAGAAGAGTTGAGCAGGAGGGTCTTATATAGGTCTAAGCCTGTGAATCATCAATGGGTGCCACAGGGGATTTCTCGCTACGGGCCCTTTAAGAGTCGTGCTGTTGGGCGCACGTGTGCCAAAGAAAAGCCTGGCAGGAAGGCGGTGGCATCCCTAATAGAGAACATCAGGGGTGTCCTGCCTCAGCGAAGCATGGCATCCTGCTGCACAGGTGAGCAGGGGATCCTGGTGGCATCTGGAGGAGCTGGCCCAGACTTGGAGGTGAGGAGCCCACAGACCACCAAACATAATAATTTGTACAAAGGTGTTATCACCTTCTTTTTTCCACTAGTTATACCTCTCTCTAGGCATCTGCTGGCTTTTGTTTTGACATCTTATTTGCAAACCTTGATAGTACTACATATATTCACAGTCAAATCCCCTTTCTGTTTGTCTCACTTCTCACTCTTTCCTTCTCCCTACATAATCATGCACTGCTATCTTGGGATTCTGTGTGCTAGATGCATGATTCAGCACTTTTTAAATTAAAGCTCATTTGCCGAGCTCTTGACCATTCCTAATTTTCAACACTTTATCTGAACTGTTGGACATCTATGTGTCATGTGCAAATAGATCAGAGGTGGGCAAACATTTTTTTACACAGGACCATATTAATGACTTTTGCCTGCACAAGGGGTCAGAGGGGTAGTTGGGGGGGGGGGGGGGAGAGGAAGGGGTTCCACTATCGGAGCTCCAGTAAAGGAGCTTGGGGATGGGTGGATTCTCTGCAGAGCTCTGAGGAGGTGGGGACCCTCCTGTGCAGGCAAGAACTAGATCCCACTGAATGGCTGTCTGCAGGCCCTCCCCCTGACTCCACCTCCCTGTTCTTGCCAGTCCCACGAACATCTGTTCTTGTGAATAGCTGATCTTATTTTTTTTTTTTATCACTGTTGGCCCAACTTCCAGGTTCATCACTCATCCTATAGGATGGCACAGTCTTGGAAGTTGAATCACAACAATAAAAATACGAACAGCTGATCATGGAGCCAGCAGGAACAGAAGTGGTGAAGGGAGGGGCAGGAGGAGGTATGTAGAATTCTGAACTGCTCTAGATTAGGACCCCTGGGTCTGCTGAGGGCAGGAGGAAAAGCAGCCATGGACTGGTTTTGACCTGTAAATCATAGTTTTCCCATTCCTGATACACATATCCTATTACCTCCTCTGCAATATCCTCTTTGTTGATATTGAATAGGACTGTAAAGGAGTGTATGTTAGATGCTGCTTAAAAGTCCAGGATCAGGCATTTAATTTGGTCCAACTTAAGACAACTACAAGGGAATCCTGGTTGCAGGGCATTTCCCAGGGGAGAGGGATAAAATGCCCAGGACCCAGAGAGAAAGGGAGGCCCCAGATGAGATTAGGAGAAAGCAGGACCGTTGCTAAATGACTTATGTAAGTAAATTGCTGCGTTTATGTTTCCAGCACTGTTGAAGTAAGCAGGCTTGTGTTTTGTTATTGTTTTATTGTAATTAATAAAAACTGCAAAACGATAGCCAGAGTCCAGACTGGATCTGTCCTCTGGGAAGCCAAAGACCACTCGCTGTGTCACAAGGAATAGACACAGGTCTGAGCCCTGCTTTACTTCACTGTTAAGGGTTAGTATCCCACAGATTAGTGCAGCAAGAACTGTTAGCATAAGTAGATCCAGACCTGAGCAATGATTTGTTAACCTTCCTTTCCTTGGAATAAACTCAGCCAACAGAGGGTGATGGCATTTTAGTTCTGCACCTTAGGACCCACCCCAAGGATGTTTATTTTGTTAACGATCCTTCTGAAGAGCAAATTACTTGCCATTTGGGTAGACAAAGATTAATGGGGCAGAACCAAAATATATTTAAGAAAGGGAAGTCTTGTCTTAAAAATCTGTTTAAATTTTGTTTGAAGGTGTTGATAAATATATTGGATAAGAGTCAGTGAGTGAGTTGGTTGATTAGTAGATTTTCTAAAGGCATTTCCCTCCTATCCCATGACTAATTTCCTGATGAGCCTCTCATGACAGACTTTGTCAATCTCCTGTTGTGGATTGGTAACTGATTAAAAGATAGAAAACAGAGAGTAGAACTAAATGGCCATTGGAGAAAGGTAGATAGGGGAGTGCCCTAGGGATTTGTATTGGTGCCAGTGCTTTTTAATATATTTATAAATGATGTCGTAAAGGGAGCAATGACTGAGATTATCAAGTTTGCAGATGACACAAAGTTATTCATCATCATTTATTTATTACATGTTCTTCAAGCAGGTGAGATCAAAGTGTGCTACAGAATAGCAGTAAAGGAGTCCACTCCAACAGAGTCAACAAGAGAGAAGCAGAGGAAGAGAGGCAGAGAGAGGAGAGAGACGGTGCAGAGTAGAGGTTAGAGGAGAGAGGAAAGGCAGAAAAACTAGAACAAAGAGGCAATAATGTTAAGTCATATAAAATTACATGTGGTACAATTCTAAATTAATGTAGAATACATGAGATACTGTACTAAAATTCTCAATGGTTTTATGTGTAATGAACAAAGTAGTTAAATCACAAATCGATTGTAAGGCATTGCAACAACAGCAGGGGGAATGAAGAAAAGATGATTTATATTTAGACAACTACCAACAAGGTCTGAATTACATAGTCTGGGAAAAACAAATAAGCATAGGTGTAGCTTGCTTGTTACGGCGGTTACTACCCCAAATCAAGCCTGATACTTCACTTAGAATACATATCTAGTGCAGCTCACTGCTTCAATGGCAGGGGGAATGAAGAAAAGAGGATTTGTATTCAAACAACCAGCAAGGACTGAGTTGCACAGGCTGGGTAAACAAGCATGGGAGTAGCTTGCTTATTACGGCGGTTACTACCCCAAACCAATTAGCTAGATACTTCACTTAGATGCAGCTCCAGCACAGCTATCTACGATGACGGGGGTGGAAGGGAAATAGAACCAAAAAAGTTATTTAAAGGGACAAGAGTAATAGAAAAGTATGAAAAAAAAAAGTGTGAAAGCTTGCTGGGCTGACTGGATGGACCGTTTGGTCTTCTTCTGCCGTCATTTCTATGTTTCTATGTGAGGCTGGGGGATTAGGCATCCAAATGGCAGATGAAATGTAGTGTTGACAAGTGCAAAGTGATGCATATAAGGAAGAATAATCCAGATTATAAGTACACCACCTTGAAAAAGAATTTGGAGTCACTGTGGACAGCACTTTGAAATCCTCAGCTTAGTGTGTGGTGATGTTCAAAAAAGCAAATAGAGTGCTAGGTATTAAAAGGGAAGAATGAAAAATAAAAAAGAAGATATCCTAATGCTTCTGTATTGATCTATGGTATGACTGCATCTTGAGTATTGTGTGCTTTTCTGATTATCCCATCTCAAAAGAGATATAATGGAACCTGAAAATGTGCAGAGAAGATGACTAAAATGATAAAAGAGATGAGCCAGTCCCTTATGAGTAAGGGCTCTTCAGCCTGGAGAAGAGATGGCTGAGAGGAGAGATGATAAAGGTCTATAAAATCATGAGTGGTATGGAACAGGTAAAACGGGAATGGTTATTTACCCTTTCTCGTGGACACTCTATGAAGCTAATAATTAGTATATTTAAAACAAATTAGAGAAGGTATATTTTCACTCAGCGCACAAAGGGGCGGATTTTCAGAGCCCTGCTCGCCTAAATCCGCCCAAAACCGGGCGGATTTAGGCGAGCAGGGCCCTGCGCGCCGGTGAGCCTATTTTACATAGGCCTACCGGCGCGCGCAGAGCCCCGGGACTCGCGTAAGTCCCGGGGTTCTCCGAGGGGGGCGTGTCGGGGGTGGGCCCGGTCGTCGTGGCGTTTCGGGGGCGTGTCGGCAGCGTTTTGGGGGCGGGTACGGGGGCGTGGCTACGGCCCTGGGCGGTCCGGGGGCGTGGACGCGCCCTCCGTACCCGCCCCCAGGTCGCGGCCCGGCGCACAGGAGGCCCGCTCGCGCGCGGGGATTTACTTCTCCCTCCGGGAGGCGTAAATCCCCAGAGAAAGGTAAGGGGGGGGGGGTGGAGACAGGGCCGGGCGGGTGGGTTAGGTAGAGGAAGGGAGGGGAAGGTGAGGGGAGGGCGTTAGAGGATTCCCTCCAAGGCCGCTCCGATTTCGGAGCGGCCTTGGAGGGAACGGGGGTAGGCTGCGCGGCTCGGCGCGCGCCGGCTATACAAAATTGATAGCCTTGCGCGCGCCGATCCAGGTTTTTAGCAGATACGCGCGACTCCGTGCGTATCTACTAAAATCCAGCGTACTTTTGTTTGCGCCTGGAGCGCAAACAAAAGTAGGCCTATTCGCGGAGTCTGAAAATCCGCCCCAAACTGTGGAATTTGTAAACACAGGTTGTGGTGAAAGCAGTGTAGCTCGGTTTAAAAAAGAATTAGACAAATTACTGAAGAAAAATTTCATAAATGATTTTTAGCCATGTAGACTTGAAAAAGTCACTGCTTATCCCTAGTTTTGAGCAAGAAGGATTGGATCTATTCTTTGGGATCCTGCCGTGTACTTGTGACCTAGTTTGACCACTGTTGGAAACATGATGCTGGGCTTGATGGACTTTTGGTTTGACCATATATGGTATTTCTTAAGTTCTTAGCAGATTCTGACTTACTGGTCCTGTGAAAATTGATATGTTCCATATATTTGTCCAAATATTGGCAACTTTTTTTTTTTTTAATTTTCTTCTTATTTAGTATTATAATTGTTCTAGGATACCTATTTTTCTTTTGTATGTTTTATTTTTTACTTTTCTTTCTCATAGCTCTTACTGTGAATTTAAATGTTTGAGCTGCATGAGCTTTAGATCTCTTTTGCTTGATGTTTGGACATTAAACATTAGTTATATTTTTTCTTATTTTCGTCCCTGCATAGCGCTTTTCTGGTACTATGAAATCTTTTCATTTGTAACATATTGAACTTCATATAAAAAAGAGTGACCACTATTTTCTGCCTCTAGTCCTCTGGACCCTCTACTGTCACCATACAATGATTGAGAAGAACTGTGAGTGGAGCTGGCAGCACCTCTCTAAGCTCCCGTAAACACAGAAACATAGAATATGATGGCAGTTTGCCCAATTAGCTTCTTTTTGCAGTGCCTTAGACCACAATTGATCTCTGGCTTTCTTCTCACTTCATCACAACTAAAGATGCTTTGTGTTTATCAGTGCCCTCTTGAATTCTGCTTCTGTTTTTGCCTCCGCTGTGAGGCCATTCCATGTATCTAACACCTTTTCTGTGAAGAAAACTTTTTCTAAAGTTATTCTTGCTTCTATCACATTTGAGCCTCATTACATAACTTCTTGTTTTAGAATTTCCTTTCTATGAAAATTGTTAGTTTTTTTATGTAGTATATATACTTTCGAGGTATTTGAATGCCTCTCATTGCCTCTCCTCTAGGGCATACGATATTTAAGTTTTTAAAGCTTATTTTATAGGTCTTTGATACAGATCCTACAACATTTTAGTAATCTTTCTCTGGACTGTCTCAGCACTATTTCTCGCCGGAGGTACCGCTTCTGTAGTTGGACACAATACTCCAAATGAGGTCACACTGATGACCTGTATAGAGGCATCATAAACATCCTTTTTCTACTTGTCTTGCCTCTTCCTATGTGCTCTATCATTCCACTGGCTCTGGCCACCACCTTTTCATGTTGATTCCCTACCTTGAGATTATTCGCTATGAGCACCCAATTTGGGTCCAGGCCCAATTTGATGGTCATGCATTAGTGGGCATTGCCCCTAGTTCCTTTACTGTGCTTCCTCCCTAACTCCCCCGCTGGCAGGATAAAGTTATTCATGGGCATGATTGGATAGCAGTGCTGCCAGGTCCTTTCAGAGCAAGAGACTAGTGGAAATCACACCAAAGAAAAGGTTGTGGAAGTGGGAGAGCGGAAAGGAAATACTTAAAAGAAGTTCTACAGTTTGCTAGACACTTGGGTTTTCTCCAGAATTCAGCGCCTGACACCTGCCTCAGAGAGAGGAAATGCTGCCAACACTGGGGGCTCAGACTGTGCCAAGAAGTTGCTGCCAGTGGGACTTAGGCAAGGATGTCATGCTCCTGAGCTACACTCTATCCCTAATCCCCATCCTAGTGCCAGGAGGAGAGAGTGAGTGTGGGATGGGGGGTGGGGGAGGAAGAGAGAGAGAGAGAGTGCACCTGGAGGGAGAGAGCAGCTGGTGGAGAGAGTGCCTGGAGAGAGTGAAAGGAGCAAGGAGAGTTGGAAATATAGTGCCTATAAAGAGGGAAAGTGGGGAGGAGAGGGCAGAATAAAGCAAAATGTAAAGGAAAAGAAGCAAAATGAAAGCAACAAAATTTAAAAAAAATAGACAAATGAGCAACAAAGAAAAGGAGAATCAAACTCCTTTTTGTTAACAGTGGCATGTCTGTGAGTCTCCCTCCTTGCAAGAGTGCTGCTGCTGCTGCTCCCCAACCACAGATATCAGAAAGCTGCTTTTAAATGGAATGGTTGGCATTCATCTGAAAAAAAGCAGGCTCCAGAGAGCCCCAAAGACCCATGCACACTGAGGATTTGTGCATTCTTTGGGTAGTTCATGGTACAACAGTTAGTAGAGAAGGTATCCATCACATTATTTTCACAGGGATACTAAACAATCAGCCTCGCAAAGGTACAGTAATTCAGAACAGATATTATGAGGCACTGAAAGCATTGAAAAGATGATATGAGCATCTAAGTATTGGAAAGCACTAATTTGTTATTTCAAACTTACCAGAAAACAGTAAACAGGTGCAAAGCATTAGTTAAGAGTGACAAAACTGCCCAGTCACTACTGAATATCACATTACAAAACAAAGATGTTTAAAGAAAGTTTAATAAAAATTGCAGAAAAAGACTGACTTTCCAAAATTCTGCTTTCTTAGATTACATGGATAATTACTGTCGCAGACCATCTAAAAATGATCTTTTGGAGTCAGTGATGGCAATTTTAAAATGAGCCCGTGTGTATAAGGTGTATAAGGGAGGTGTTCTGTTCTTTTGTTCTTTGCTTTTCTTTATTAATATTATATCTTTATTTCTCTATGTCTCCTATTTAGCTGTATTGATTTATGTACAGTTTACTGATACTGTATTCAATGTTGATATTACTTTGCCGATTTATTATCCATATATTAACAACATTTAGTAAATTAAGTTTTGAGGGATTTCTTCCTAGTATAGAATTTCTTTTACTTAATTTTAATTTTTGTTTATTTCATATCAGGTATTAATTCATACACATGCATCTGACTTAATGATGGGCGTGCAAAGGTTTTGTTTTAATGACAAGCTTCGAGATTGCTGTCGTGAGAGAGCTATACACACTATGACCGGGTGGATGGAAAACCATCACATTCTTTGCCACAGAAAGACCCCTTCAACCTTTCATTTTTGGACTGAAGTGCTTAGAATTTATGAATGCATTACCTCTGTCTCTATTTCTTTGTCCCATGGGAAATAGTCTTACTTAGATACTGTTTTATTTGTTTTATGAAGCAACATGTCTCTATTTAAATGTAATAACTAACTCTCATGATGAAATATTTTTATGATACACGTCGTTAATACCTAGTTACATACATACTTGCAGATGCCACTATTTTGTTGCTCACATACATGATAAAGTCTGAATTGATGCAGTTTTATTAATTCTTAGTTGCTGTTCTCTTTGTTCCTGGTATAAGCTGTCTGTATGTTCTCACAACATTTAGAGAGTACTTTTTCTTTGTAAGAAAGAATTAGGATAGATTTTTGAAGCAGAGGTTTGTTTTTGGTTTTCAACTCTTGCATCTACGGTGGGTGGGAAATATATGCCACACCTGAGTTTAAATGTTCTGGTTACCTAAAAATAATTAGCAAGCTGTACACTGCCAGTGGGAGATGCTAACAGGATCGGAGACCATACTTCATCGCAGGGTAGAGAAACACCCAAATAACTGCACCTGTGGAGCTGTTTTTATGCAGGCTACACTGAGCACAGTGAGCTTGACATTGAATACACAATGAAAACTGGCCTATGTACTCTGACAAGCGGGTGGCCCCCAAAAGTCAGAAAAGGCTAACCATGTGTACAAGTACAAGAATGGAGATTGCAACGGATGACAGAAGATACTGTGGATGCTCCTGGCAGATTAGCGGTACGCTTTGCTATTCTAAATTGGCCAGTTCCTAGGTCAGTTAAACTCCAGGTGTACATAGATGGGGTTTAGGTAATAATTGATGAGGGTCATATGACCAATTATACAGAGAAAGCAATAAACTAATAGACTGTGTTTTTCCTCTTTAGTTAAGGTATTTTGTTAGATCTGCTTGTCTGTAATCAGAATGAATTCACAAGCCCTGACCAAGTAGAAGTGCAAAAGACCTTCTATGCTACATATTCTTGTTTATTCTCTATTGTTGTGGACTACCTTTATGAATATTCTATACAAAATGTTTCATTTGATTGCTTTAAAATTTTTGATATTGCATTTTATATGCTTAGTATTAGAATCATTCACAGGTATCACATGATATGATAATTATGGTAACATGCTATGCATACACTAGTAAGTGTGAAATAATTTAACCCTTGGGATATTATTGGCTTTTCTTAATATATTTTAATTGCACCATCTCATATTTGGTATATCATAGAATGTCCTATACCATTAGCCCTAATGGCTAATTGTACACATAGTAATAGTAAATTCCTGTCAAGGGGATGTAAATTTAAGTTACTTTTCCTTTTGACTGAACTAAAAATATATGCTTGTCTGCACATTTCCTTTCTTAGTGCGTATTTTTAGACTTGTAATGAGAAATGCACTATGGGCCAGATTTTAAAAGGGTTATGCACGCCAGGCCTATTTTAAAAAGGCCCGGCGACGCACGTAAAGCCCCGGGACCGTGTAGGTCCCGGGGCTTGCAAAAAGGGGCGGGGAGGGGTGGGGCAAGGGCGGGGCGGTCCAGGGGCAGGGTCAGGCTCCTGGCACAGCGACCATATTTGCTGCTGTGCCAGGGATCACACGCCAGCAGCTGGCCGGCGCGCGCAACTTACTTCAGCCCCAGGGCTGAAGTAAGTTTTGAAACAACAATGAAAAAAAGGAAAAGGTAGGGGGGAAAGGACGGGGGAAGTAGGGGAAGGGAAGGTGGGGTGGGGGGGGGGTAGGGAAGTTCCCTCCGAAGCCACTTCAATTTCGGAGCGGCCTGGAAGGGAACAGGGGAAGGCAGCGCAGCTCAGAGCGGGCTCGGCACACGTAAGGTGCACAATTGTGCCGGGTTGCAGTGCACATATACGCCCGTGCGCTCCTTTTTAAAATCTCCCCCTATGTATTTTGTAGTCCTGTATGATTCCAATGATCATTTATTTTTCTAGTACATTTTAGGATCAAATTCTCCTTTTGTTAAAAGTAGCTTGGTATCTTGCTGCCTACACAGGTCACAGTACAAGGGCATGTATACAAAGTAGAAACATGACTTAAGAAAACCACTTATTTAGAGTGAGACAGAAGATTGAGAGTTTAATGCAAACAGCTCTCTCCTAGTGATGAGTGCTAGAATGAGTTGACAGATATCTAAAATTAGTAATAAACAGAATATTAAGTTTTATGAATACATTTTAGTTTGGTGCACACTCATTTTGACACGTGATGTATAGGAATTGACAATAAGCTTGAATCTTATAGGTTTGTGTTCATAATTTTAGAATTATTTTTACACATTACAGTGGAATCACAGAAACATATCATTCAATTAAGAGAAATAACTCTGATTAGCACTGGATTTGCTGTTAATACCACCAAGAGGCCTATGCTATACACTCTAAGACACTTATAGTTGTTAGTGTTGTGTAGAAGCTACTCATGGCACCCCTATAATTCTTAATATAACCAAGCATTTAGAACACAATTATAAACTGTTCCCTGATTAATTGTTGAAATAGAGTGATGAAAATTTTATCTTTGCGGGAACAAATTAAAGGATGGGGAACAAAATTATTAATCTGTTTCCTCATAGGATTTGCATGTTGCATTGTGGTGGTACTATTACAAAGGTTTGTTATTCATCTCGTGCCCATTATCATACATGAAGGGCCACTTAAATTAAGAGCTGGGAACCCGTATACATAATCATCCAGATCTGTTCTGATCCAAAGAGATGGGGGATGGGAGTATGTAAACATAATTTTAGACAGCTAGATCTCCAGAAGACTTTGTACTGCGAATCGACAGCTATGGATCAGAACAGGTTCTAATGACTGATGAGTATGAATCAATATATTGCATGTAATTTGAGTACAAAGTTTGTATAAAGGCATGACACTATCACCATTTGTTCCCTGCATTCCTGAGACATTCTGGCAACAATAAACTGATAAAGAGCTGGGATGGCCCCAAGGAACATCTGGTATCTCTGGGGACATCAAAGACTAAGATATTAGGAATTTCTTAGCACCTGGGAAGATCTAATGCTAAAGACTAGAACCCATACCAATGAGCTGATAATAAGTTAAACAATTGGTGTCTTTTACCAAATAGGAGATCAAAAGACTGGTACTGAAATGCCTTTCTGGGTAAAGTTCGAATTGGGGGACCTAACTTGCAGAGAGATATAAATGGCATTGCATTTGCTTATTTTAGTTGGAATAGCTGAAAGGAACAGAGAGGAACAGCTGGTTCTTTTTCAGAGGCCCCAGGTCCAAGAGTCCTCCAGATTTCCTATGAACACTGGCTTATATAGAGGAGGGCATATAAGGGAGGTGTTCTGTTCTTTTGGTTTTTGTTGTTCTTTGTTAATATTCTATCTTTATTTCTGTCTGTCTCCTATTTAGCTGTATTGATTTATGCACAGTTTACTGTGATACTGTATTCAATGTTGATATTACTTTTCTGATTTATTATCCATATATTTACAACATTTAGTAAACTAAGTTTTGCTTTACCAGATTGTGTGAGAGTGTTCTATGACTTAATATAAAATATACCCCCACACGACCATCACGCACAACATGCACACATATGTTGCAAAATACACCAACCGTGCATACGTATGCTCCTAATTTTAAGAGTTTACTCGAGCACAGCTAGGAAATATATTTGTTTCATAGGATTTTATTGGCTTTTATGCACATATGTCAGCCCACAAAGCATATTCCCAATTTTCCCATTAGTGCACCAGTTTGTCCAATTAATAGCACGGTCTTTCAGACTCTCTGGTTCTTCATCCTGCATGCCGCCCAGTTGACCTGGATACCTCACCCTGTTCTATAAGCTCTAAAACTTGAGATCTACAGAATTCTTTCTCATCAGGAGCAGCAGTGAATATCTAGCGTATGCATGCTGCAGTTTTCAGTTTTAAAATATGGAGTTACGTGCATAAGTCTTGGCCCTGCCTCAGAACGTCCATGCCTAACCCATGTCCTGCTTAAGTCTTTAAGTGTTCTCTATCAAATCAAATGAGAAAAATGAGGTCTATCCAATGTAACAATTGTGGAGTCTTTATTTTGTGGCAAATCATCTGGAAACTGAGGACGTCCCATTTTTTCCTAACTCTCTGCCCTGGAAAAGGAGTTGGCTCACCTTAAGGCTGAAATTTGGATAATTTAAAAATAAAAACAAATCTGAGCCAGTAATTGTCATTTTAAAAAAATCTGAAAATTTGTATTAGTTGTTTAATTTGTATCAAGTTGTGTATTGTACTGATTCTGACTCAGCCTGGATTAAAATATTATTTAAAAACAATGAGATCAGACTAGGAAGAACTTTCAAACTAAGAAAAAGATGACAATTTAAGGAGTTTTATTCACAATACTGTAGTTCTGAGGGTACTTCTGTTGAAATATCCCTTTAAGATTTCCTCCAGAATCGAAGTCACAAGATTTTTGCCAAGAGATCTGATGACAGGAGCAAGTTAGATGAGGAAATTACATTAGCAATGCAATCTTCAGGTTTTTGGAGCAAAAGAAAGCACAAGGAAATTTCTTAGAAACCACCACCATGGTAATAGAACAAACATGGTATACTCAAATTAGACACCAATATTTATTTAAATAAATGTTGATTGTAGTCTATATAAGATCATTCATTTCTAAAATATTGAGGAAGTACTTGGGAATGATTATACATAGAGATCAGAGCTCATGAAAGTTCACCACTTAACTAACAATGCTTGTTTGCTATGTAATGTTTTTTTTTATCAAGCCAAACATATGAATCAGATTATGGCTGCCCTCTTCTTTGATGCCAGAAAAAGGTTTGATAGAGCAGCATGGGAACATTTATTCAAACTTCTAGAACCGGTTGGGTTAAGTAGTATATTTTGTAGATATGGAAAAGCTTATTTATGGATTAATAATATCCTCTCTGACATTATTGTTTTGAGCAACCCTTTGTCAATATTACTATTCAGTATTATCTTGGAATCCTTTGCTTGTGCCATTTAGCAAAATATAGATATACAGGAGATGAAACATAGAAATAGTGATACTAAAGGTCTCTCTCTATGCTAATGTCCTGTTAATTTATGTAATAATATAAAGTACGTACACCTCTGTTATTAAGTACAACCATACAACCTGTAACAGAGGACTCGGCACAAATATAATGCCAATAAATATTCAAATAATTTTATTGAAAATTTTTTTTTTCTTTTTAATTAGAACCAACATGTGCTAAAGAACATCACGTATTAAAACTATTAACGACGCATCATCATTCTATCATCATACATCCCATACATTCATACACCCATACCCTAATACCCTAAAATTATGCCAATAACCCTTAAATATACCAATACCATACAATGTTGACATGCCCAACATATAGCTTTTTAGTAATGTAACATGTGTATTATACAAAGTGTTATAACGTGGCTAGAATAGCCTACACACAAGGTAGTATTAATTATACAATCATATGCTATATGTGAATATATATTATCGTTGTTATGCACCCAACAGGACACCTGTTTCGCCCAAAATTAGGGCTTCCTCAGGGAGAAAAATATATATTATTATATCAGCAGACTGTACTGTCATCACTTGATTGTCACTTCCTTGATGCGGAAACTGTATAGCGTTGATGGCAACCCATCCCAAAATTATCAATTGCACATGATCCCGGTCTCTATACCATTCCGTAAAATACGCAGATGGAGGCGTTTGTTCAGCATTGTTGAATGATGTGCTTTCCAGGAAGAAAAATGAATTAGAACATCTTTATACCCATGGCGATTCGGCTCATGATGATACTGGAGGATAATTTATGAAGTCTGAAGATAACAATCGTGGCTGATTTTATCTATGACTGGCGGTTCAGTGGAGTCACCCGAAAGGTTTTCTGTGGATTCCTGGAAGTTTTTAAGTTGATAATGATTATGCATATAAATAAAGTTAACGGAATGGTATAGAGACCGGGATCATGTGCAATTGATAATTTTGGGATGGGTTGCCATCAACGCTATACAGTTTCCGCATCAAGGAAGTGACAATCAAGTGATGACAGTACAGTCTGCTGATATAATAATATATATTTTTCTCCCTGAGGAAGCCCTAATTTTGGGCGAAACAGGTGTCCTGTTGGGTGCATAACAACGATAATATATACTCACATATAGCATATGATTGTATAATTAATACTACCTTGTGTGTAGGCTATTCTAGCCACGTTATAACACTTTGTATAATACACATGTTACATTACTAAAAAGCTATATGTTGGGCATGTCAACATTGTATGGTATTGGTATATTTAAGGGTTATTGGCATAATTTTAGGGTATTAGGGTATGGGTGTATGAATGTATGGGATGTATGATGATAGAATGATGATGCGTCGTTAATAGTTTTAATACGTGATGTTCTTTGGCACATGTTGGTTCTAATTAAAAAGAAAAAATTTTTTTTCAATAAAATTATTTGAATATTTATTGGCATTATATTTGTGCCGAGTCCTCTGTTAATTTATGTAACAGTCCTAGAGAGGATGTTTCCAAATTGGTTTAGGATTATTGAACAATTCTCCCCCCATATCTGGATAGAAGATTAATTGGGAAACGTGTACAATTTTCCTACTAAAATTTGTAGTACATAATGGACAACATTGTCCAGGTTCCAATGAAATGGGGCTCAGAGGGCATCAAACAAATTCTTTAATGATTTGGATAAAATACTCTTGAGTAATAGGTGGGACTCCAACTGAAATCCAAATGTTCCCCATTGTTTCTTTCTTGATGGGGAAGAGAGAATCAATTAGAATGTATTTTGCTCCTGTAGGTAACTATGTCTTAAGTATAACACCTTTTTGTTTTGAAATGTCTTTCTATACATCTTTAAATGCCTTACTCATGAGGTTTCTTAAAAAAGAAAATCCCCATGAGATAAAAGAGAGTTAATTTCCCATGTATCATCAGGCTTACACACTACAAATACAGTAATTCATAAGATTAAAACAAAAATTCATAATAAAACTGCACATCAATTAAACAGAGCTTCAAGTACCACAGATAACTGGTTAGCTTAAAAATGCTGGATCAAAAAGTTAAGCTTTCACCGTTTTATGAAAATGCAAGTTATTTGACTCCTGGTGGATATCTAAAGGGATCAGATGCCATAAGAAAGATGCAAAGCAGCAAGCCCGAGAGCTGGTAGCTTTCAGCTCTGCATTGATCCCAGGGATTAGAAAGTGAGTTTAAATTCCCCCTAGAAAGGGGAAAGCACATAGAAGTAATAGCCTGGCTCCCATGGACTGTTTTTCTTCTCTTTTCCTGCCAGCTGCATTCAGGGTTGGTAAAATATTTAATAATTTACATTCCAGCCAAGTATTTTTAGAAGCCATGGAATTATTTTCCTATTTTTTAAAATGTTGCTTATTTTGTTTTTGCATTTTCACCAGAGTGTGTGTGTGTTTTTATTTCTTATGTTCTCTCTGTAAATGTTATTTCAGAGAGCCCAGGTTCCAGAGAATTAATAAACACAATTTGTTTCTCTTGTTTTTTATTGATGTATTGTTTGAGAACCTGGTTTCATGAATGTTTCAGGGCAAAAACTTCACATAACAAACATGATCATTCCGGAGAGAATTTTTCAAACTGTCCACAATTGGAACAAACTCCACAGGTACCCAAAGGCTTTGTATCAGTTTTCAAAGCTAAAGTACATGTGTACTTTAACTCTGAAACTTGCCCCAAGCACTTGCACACCTGCTTTTTTTTTTGTGTGTGTGTGTGGTTACTTTTCCCGTGAAAAATAACAGGTGTAGATTTGAAAATGCAGTTTATTCATGACATTCCCCCTGGCCCATGGTAATTCCTCCTCTATATGGCTAAACATGTGCATGGTGTGAGTATTCCTTGTATTATTAGCTGTATTGAGGGAGGAGAGGTTTCAGAAAGCCAGTTTACTTGGATGAGCTGCTATTTATCGGCATAAAGGGCTTTGAAAATTATCCTCTCTATGGGCCGAATATGCCCAGTTCTCTTATGAAAAGAAAGTTAGATACTTTCTGTTTATGAAGTAGAATTCTGAAAGTCCACATGGAAAGTAATAATATTTAGCCTATATCTATTATCAAATGTTATTGTTTAAATTATCAGATGAGAAAATCATTAAGCAGCTTCCCCATGATTCCCTAAACCATTGTTTATGTTTATTTAGTTAAGGGACCCTATTATAATAATTCTGTGGTACCCTATCACTCTCGCCCTTTCCTTCCCACAGTGTATGTAAACTTGCACAGAACCCTTTAGGGATGCTTGTGGGATCTTGGGTTCCATAGAATCTTGATTTAAACAGTGTCCTAACCTCTGGAAGAGCAAGTCAGATATTACCTCACACTTGTTGGCCCTGATTGGTCTACATTTCCTATGATGTCATGGACTTCATCCCACTCCAAATGAGGTCACTTCTGTCGTTCTGCCAAATATGGCTTCTCCCAAGGTTTAGGGGATTTGTAGCTGCAGTCTACTGAAATATTATTGTACTGTTGTACTATCTGAGCATGCGTTTTATACTGGCGCGAGCTTCTCAAATGTTGCAGCGTGCATAAAAATGATTGGGGCTTCAGTTAACAAATTCCATTTTTCTGCCAGCTGTTTGGCTTTTATAGTTTTCATATTTTAGATAGCTCCCCTTCACTTTTAATGAAAACTTGGACACAGCTATGTTGGATAAGGCCTCACATTGTATGGACCAATTGGACACTAATCTTCACGATGCAGTGTCCAATATAACTTGGGATACTATTGCAAATGCAGACCAGACAAGTACTAGTTTGTGTCATATCACGTACAACTCTTGCTCATACAAATGCGTAGAGAGAGGTGAATGCAAAACAAACTTCAGCAGTCCTGCCTGCATAGGTGAACAACTTTTTACAATAAAACATAATTTGGAGCACATGATAATTCATGAAGCTCCTTTCCAATTTGAATGCTGCAGGTGCTTGATAAACTTGTTCATTTTTTAATGTTGGAAGAAAAAAGCTACCTAACTCAGATGCTTGCCGTGCATTGGAATATTGCAGCAATCCCATGAGCTCCTTCTGGTGCGTTGTACAGTTTACAAGCTAATTCAGTGGAACTGTGCTCAGAGCCCCCTTTGACTGAGTGAGAAAAAAAAAAAAAAAAGAAAACAGCAATTTACATAATCAGTTGCTAATACAGCATGTAGTTTGTTTTTATTGTAGTCTATTCAAGGACATTTGGGTAACTAGTAGTCTTCAAAAATTGTAGTTGGAAAACAGTATTTATGGAGCTGAACAGCTGGCGGCTGGCAGTTTGTGTGCACTGCATGGCATGCGTACTGCACGTGCACTGTCCGTGCGCAGATCTCTGCAGCGGGCGGGGGCACAGGGTCACCTTCTCCATGCCCAGCTCGCGTGGATTATTGTTCTCTCATATGCTGATGGAGAGAGATTGTGACAGATATTTTAGATGCTTTTTAAGCTACTGCACCAAAGCTCTACCAGGATTTTTTTTTTCCAGCTGTCTTTTTAATTAGTTTGTTAATTCAAGAATAATAATTGACAGCTGCAACCGCTCCACCCCCCCCCCCCCCCCCAGGCTCCATGCGGCCTGGCGGGATAGGGCATTTCTGCAAGGAAAGTTAGTTCTGGAGATGAGGATTGTCAGTGCTACTTTTCTGGCGATTAGTGGAAAGGAAAGAATTCCAGGGCCACGATATCAGTCAGATCAAGAATTGAGCTCTTAAGGCTATCACATGAATTTAAGTTTCTTTCTTCGTTTAACAAAAGTGTGAATTTTGTTATTTCTAAAAACATGCATGCTCGAGTCAGCAATGACTCTTTATGAGAGAAAAAGCCCTCCTGCAGCATTACTGCTCATAAGTTTTAAATTTGTATGCGTTAAAGCTTTATGTTTAGCCTGAAAAAAACCAGTGTGGTATTTTTGTCATATTAACAAAATCTTAGGGTTATTTTTCTGTGGTACCTCTGCAGTATCAGGGAAAAATAGCGTCCAGCTGAATTTCAGGTTTGGCAGGATTAAATTTAAACTTGTAAGAAAATCTGACACCAAAAAGTGCAAAATTGCAAGTAATTGTTATTGTGGAAAGTTAACCATTGCTTAACATGTGCAGGCAGAGGCCTCCTTTCATTTCCGTCACCTTATTCCACACTCATTCCCTGTTAAGAAAGACGCACAGGCCTTGGTAGAATTAAAGCTCCTTTATGTGGATACAATAGGGCCGTAGCATGACATGATACAACAGTGAAATCAATACAATGAATAACATGAGCAAAATACATTAAATAGCAATAACCAACCAGCAATCATTTTCTGGACTTAATATGCCCCAAATACTTGAATGCAAATACCCATGGGTGACCAGCACTCAATGAGAATGCTTCGTAACCATAGCTTTTTAGTATGGCTATACCCAGCCTTAAAAGCTAATTCCATTGGGTCTGTGATACAGCCTGCCCCCTGTTGCTCAAGCAGCCCTGTTCTGTCAAAGTTCAGGATCTCAAGTGTTCATGCTGTCACTGTCCAGTCCCACCTACCATAGAAGCAGTGGGGACACAATGAAACTCACACCAGGTGCCCTCCACTATTGCGGGCTTAAGAAGATGCTGCAGGCATTTTCCATCTCCTACAACATTTAGCTCCATTCATAGTATTATGAGGTTGCCTTGGCTTGATGGTCCACCCTGCCATGTCTCCCTGGTAATGACTCCTCATTTGCCAGGGTGGGGGCTCTCCCATCTATTACATGCTGTGGCCATATACTATCCTGCAAGTCACTGTTACATATGTCTAGGCCTAAGCCTGACAAATGCACCCCGTCTGGTTGGAATGAACCGGGGCAGCTCTCATCTGTGAGTTCATCTGGGGCAGAAAGGCCCTGGAGAATAGGCATGAACCTTCGCATCCACTTGTTGATCTTTCTCCTGGTCTTTTCTTTCACCTGGTGGGACCATTTGTCCCACCATAAGCACTAAGGTGTGATGCAGGTCCAAACAATGTGAGCTTTGAGGAAGTGCTCTGCAATTGCAATAAGGTCCTGCTGCATCTTTTGGAACAGCTCCATGCTGTAGATTGCCACTAAGTTGTTTCCCCTTAAATGGACAATAATTGCCCAGGGTGGGGGCATGGTTCTGGCCATGTTTAGTACAAGGGACATCAGTTAGTCTCATCTCATCCCTGGGCGCCCATAACAGGATATCACCATTTGAAATGAAGTCATATTTAGATGGACCCCCAGAGATCTAGATTTTGCTCTCCTGTGTGTCCATTGGATAAAGAAGTGCCTATGATTCAGGCGTAGAGCATTTGTGGGACCCAACCTGGAATAAAGAAGAGTGAATCGTAGCTGTCTACTCAGTTCTCAAATTCTTTCTTCTATAAATGGACTGGCGACTGCATCTCCTGAGTTTTGTATTTGTAATATTAATCTCCATTCCACCTCCAACCCCTCACTGAGGGGCAGATTTTAAAAGCCCTGCGCGCGCCGGCGCACCTATTTTGCATAGGCCGCCAGCACGCGTAAGTCCCGGGGCTTTCTAAAAGAGGCGTGTCAGGAGCGTGGCCGGAGTGACGCGGCGTTTCGGGGGCGGCGACACGGGCGTGGTTTCGGCCCGGGGGTGTTCCGGGGGCGTGGCCGCGGCCTCCGGACCAGCCCCCGGGACTGGAACACGGAGCGGGGCTGCCGGCCGGCACTCCGTGTTCCAGTCCCGTGTTCCAGACAAAGGTAGGGGGGGGTTTAGATAGGGCCGGGGGGGTGGGTTAGGTAGGGGAAGGGAGGGGAAGGTGGGGGGAGGGCGAAGGAAAGTTCCCTCCGAGGCCGCTCCGAAATCGGAGCGGCCTCGGAGGGAACAGGCAGCACGCACTGGGCTCGGCGCGCACTGACCCAGGATTTTATAAAATACGCGCCAGGATTTTATAAAATACATATATAGGCAAATGTGCACCCTCTTGTGCTCACCGACCCCAGATTTTATAAAATACGCGCGGCTACGTGCGTATCTTATAAAATCCAGCGTACTTTTGTTCGCGCCTGGTGCGTGAACAAAAGTACGCGATCACGCAAATTTTTAAAATCTACCCCTGAGTGAATACTTTACAGAAGTATTCAATATTTCAGCGTTTTCCCTTTCGCCCTCCACAGACTTGTCTCCCTAACCTCTTAGTATTAAAATCCTTTCCCTATACGTCCTCCTTTCACTAACATTGCTTTTCAAGTCTTGCTACTGTTTTCTTTTGTTAGCTAGTTTTTTCTACATTTGCGCCTTTGCTTTTTTGCTTACCTCATTCTATCCATGCGTTTTCCTCCACCTGTAATTCTCTCTACTAATGGACAGTTTGCTAACCTGGGCAATAGTGTTGATACAGGCAGAACAGATACTCTTTGGGCTCATGATGCATTCCTTTCACATAAAGAAGATTTACATGTCAGGAAAAGGGAAACCAATGAATCTGATCGGGTCATTTCTGCCCTTTCACATGGGTTTGTTTTGTGAATACCTTGACAGAAATGAACATGGCATGTTGGGGTTGATCTCAGTCTCTCAAATTGACTACTAATGCCCTTCTTATTACTTGTGTTATACCAAAGAGAGCCTCCTTTTGGAGTTTATAAGGGGTAATCTTAACAGGCAACATATCAAGATGCTGTCAAAACTTATTTTTAATCAGACCAGGGGTACCCAATATGAATGGAATTATTTCCGTATCTTTCTGCCATATTTTCTTTGTCTCTGATTTCATCTATTGATTCTTGAGTATCTTTGCTTTCTCCATACAATCTATAGAATAATTGCTGGATATTGACTCCTCTATCAACCAGTGGGGATATGGTCATGTTCTGGAAAGTTGGACAATAGAAGGGGGCAGCCCACCCTACCTAGGGCAACCTTCTGCTAAATCTTTTCTTGGGCTATTGCTTTGTGCTATGCCAGAAATGATTCATTCCCTATCAGCGAAAGTTGAGTGTGTGTGTGTGTGGGGGGGGGGGGGGGGGGGGAGGAGGGGGAGGGTGATGATGGTTGCAGAACATAGTATGATATAACCTTGAGCAAGTTCTTCTGATTAAGACCTATGAGGATATTGCTCAAGCCAAGGTGTCATAATCTCAATGCTGACTGGGGAAGGAGCTAGTCCCATCATTGTTTCTTGAGAGCTGGGGACCTGCTGGTGCTGGTCTCTAGGGAGCTGACATTGAATCAATGGGTATCCAGCAGTACAGTTTGTGCAAGTATGTTGGAACATGCAAAGTGACCATGTGCCGTGAACAGTTTTAAATTGTCTGCACATGTCATACCTCCCCCCATTGAAAGGTAGGCTCCTGTCCTTAGTGCCGCCAGGCATATAGGATGGCAGTCTGTCAGAGCTAGTTGGTCTATGCATCATGGTTCAACGAGCCATAAATCTACAACTCAATGTCACCATAAGATTGATCTATCCTCTGCCTTGCTCCTCCCAAACTTAACTTTATAGTTAATCCATGCTCAACCTCCAAAACGCTTGTGCACCTTCATTATGGTGTCCAAGTACCTATTCAGGATCCCTCTGGACTAACGCTCATAAAAATGTGGAATGCAGGAACCCAGTTTTGAATTGTTTTTAGAATGTTTTTTTTTTATCCCTGCACTCTCCTGTAGGATCCTTGTCCTTAATCTCATTATTTCCTCCATTCTAGTCTGTAATCAGTAGGGAGAAATGTCAATGATTTCTCACCTCCAAATTTTGTTTTTGAGTTTTTGTGATATGTCCCTGGCCAGTGTGTTCATCTTAAATACAATGTCCCCATTGGATCACACACCCTAGTTAAAGTTTATGGCAGAGAAAATTAATGGAAACACCATATTTGAATGACTAGCAATCAGTTGTAGATTATGGTGTCATACCTCTCCTGCCAAGCCATATTTCTTGTCCACCCTCCTTTTCTTGAATGCTTTTAAAGCATTCTGCATAACTCAGGATAAGGTCAACCCTTTGTCATAGTTATCAGAGTTGGAACTGCTTTCGGAAATGCTGTGTTGGAGTCATTTGTTGTTATATATATGGAGGGTAGGCTGTATGGATTCAGAGTTCTCACCCAGGCACAGAGTAGTTTGAAGGCCACAGGCCAACCTCTGAGTGCACTCCTATTTAGTTATTGTTTTGCACATTGAAATGTTTACGAACTGGCAAGCATCTGTTTCTTTTAGTTATTCCAGTAGGTCTATGATGAAAAAGCAAGTAATTAATTTATACTTAAGCCTGAGAGAGAATGAAGACCACACAGCTGTGCCTGAAATTGATAAGAACGCAGAGGGAGGGAACATTGCTGCTTTCCCAAGCATTTCAGTGTAAGGAATAATAATGGCTAGAGAGAAGGAGAGCGCGCTCCAGACATGATTGCACAGGCTGATCCTTTGGAAATGTAAGCTTTTTATATATATGTAGCAATTGTCTTTATCTGCCATTACTTCTGTATGATCTGATTTTATTTGTTCTATCCTCTTATTGCTCAAATAAACTTACTTTCCTAAGTACCTGGAACCATGATGCACTGAATCAAATATTGTGTAGGAATAAGCTACTGGGTGCAAGCCCCTAGGTATAATTCCAGTAATTGTGTGTGTTTATATGGGGTAAGCCCCCCGAGGTAGTCCTGTGTATATGCAGGCGATAGGTAAACCGCAGTGTAGACCTCCGTGAGATTAGACTCCCAGATCAGAGTCCCTGGGCAGAAAGCCAGTGTGTACGGTCTGAACTCTGAACACGCTGTCAAGTTGTGTTGCAGTGGCGAGGTATGTCTTACCTGTGTAAACCACATTACAGTGATGCTGGGGGAGGGATTAGAATTCTCAGACAGATGCCATGGGCTGTACATGCCTGTGTGTTGAATGAGAGCATTGTCAAAGCCAGTATGGGCCGTGCATCAGTGCCTGTTGATGTAGCTCTGACATCAGATTTTCTAGGTCCTATTGATCTTTCTTTGCTTTACGCATCAGTTGGCTGGATGAAGGGAGAAGTGATGTGGCAGCATGTCATGCTGAACTTCCTGTGGTGTCACTAAAGAAAAAATGAAATATGAGACCCAGGCAATCATAAGGACAGACTACTTGCTCCTGTAGCAGAAAAAAAGCCCTGCCTTTTTTTTTTTTTTATAATCCACACGGCTCCATATTGGCTATAAGGATGTGTGGCATAGAATCACAGCTGGCTTAGCACTCACAGCCCAGGCCTAGTGTTACCTCCCTCTCAGCACTGATCCACTAGTATGCCCTGCCTTATTCCTGATGTAATAATAAATAACACCTTGTTGCCGCCGGCTGACAGTTAGCTGGTATTCTGATGTGACAAGTTGTCATGCCTTGCCACCAAAAGGTAGCAAGCTACATTTTCTCGACCTGGCTGTTCCACCTGAACATTACTACTTAAAAAAGTATATATTAATGCAGCCATTCACTACCAATTGCATGTGTCTTTATAACTCCATGTTTTTAAAATAGCTCCCAATCATGATCCCCCCCATAGCAGATATAGGAAGACCTCATCAAGATGGCCGCCTACAAGCTTGCTTGTAGTGACCCATGCCTCCCCAGAAACTGCCACACACTATCATGATCACTCACCTAGATCTCCTCAAGATGGTGAACTGGCTCCTGACTCCCATGCTAAGAATCCGTTGCTGCCAGCCACATCTCCCTGCTCCCATGGAGACCTGTGCAAGTCACACCACTCTTCAGGTTGCCCCAGGGTCAGCACCTAATGGCCCAACTATGCCACTCCTGTCACCATTGCCCATCCCTCACTGCTGAAGGTGACCAAGCCCCTATCCTGGTGACCACCCACACACTGCTGCTGAATCCCACTATGGCATCTCTGGCAGCCTCGGCCTAGATGGCCCAACAGACTAGCACTGCCACTCCTGCTGCTGAAAGCATGGTGACGCAAGTCCCCACTGCACCTCCAGCAACCCTGGGCCTGTGTGGTCCAACAGACTGGCACTGTCTCTCCTGCAGCCAGAGACTCTTAAGGTTCCCCTATATGGCCTATCCTCCACAACCCATGAATGTCTTGCTCAGCCGGTTCCTCTACTTGTTTTTTTTTTTCTTTTCTTTTTTTGTAGTTACCTCAAGTAATTTACCTCAGGTCCAAGATGGGGCCCGAAAATCACGAGAGCAGCCCTCCTAAGCAGCCTGCATCCCTCAGCTGGAGAGTAGAAAGCGTCATTGGATGCTGGAGTAGAATAAAGGGGGGTGCCTAGCCTACTGCTTTCTTTTTTTTCCCAATAATATCTTTATTAAGTTATCCAAAAGTGTACAAAAAGACAGTCAAGTCACTTAAATGATACCTAATCAGTTAACCCCATTATCCAGCGACATACAAAACTCACATATAATAACTCCAATAAGGAATATCATGAACTTAATCTAACTAATTTCACCAAAGAGAAATAGTATGCTTACACTCAAGGGACCTATAATCTTGTTCCATCATATTTCCTTGCTACCCATTTACACCTGCATCATTTAAACATGAGCTAGTATTAGGTAGCATAGCAAAACATGCACCCCAAATTCATACAAACTTCCTATGAGAACCAGATGGATTAGTATAAATTGTCCTATGTTCCAAACATATCAGCTCCAATATTTCTACTTTCTATTAAGCCACAATGGGGTCCTCAACTGTTTATCCATTTTGCTAGAGTACAACGACTGGCAATTAAACAAGCTTTGAGCACAAAAAGCACTTCCGGATTCCTAAATCCCTGTAATTCAGATGAGAGACCAGAGCATTCACAGTCAAAGTCAAGGGGCTCTCTGCTTTTTTTTTTAAGGCAGAATTATGGCCTGCCCCTGGCACAGTCCCTTCTCTCTCCCTCCCTCTATTCATGTCTCACTACCTGCATCCTGCTTACCTTTTCCTCATCCTGCCCCCCAGGTCCTACATTCACAGAGGGGGGATGCTGCTGTGCCGCTCATGTTGGGTCCTGCTCCCTTGACTGCTCTGGTCACAGGGGGTCTTTAAAAAGAATTCTCCATTTATGCAGAAACTGCAGTTAAAATTATTTAAATTAAGCATTCAAGAGCTTGGTGTGATACTGACTTTCAGGCCGATGCAATAAGATGTGTGTTAAAACGGGCGCTCGTAATAAACATCTGTTTTCCTAATGCGCGCACAGCTACGTCTCCTGGGTGCCCGATGAAATATTTAAAGGAGCTGCTGCATTAAAAAGGACGTGCTAGGAAAGAATTGTGCATCTCCGGCACTCAAATGCATCGAGGGTCCACAACTGCAACAGGCGCTCATTACGAGCGTCCATTTTATCCAGCTTCAGGTTGATTTCGCTCAATATACACGCACACTAGCAAGAGGCAAAATCGGCTTGCAGTGTATCTATTGTGCATGTATATTGTGCATCCAAATTTTTTTTTTCATCAAACCATTACATTATATCGTTATTCTTAGAGACAGCAAGCAGATTAAAATATTGCAACAATACTATTAGGAGGAACCTCAGAGGACAGCATTTTTAAAATTTCTCCTCAGCCCTTGACTTTGTGGTTTGACTTAAAGCCAGCTCCGGGGGTGGAATTACATTTGCTGCATTAAAAAATGTGCATTGGGTGCCCAGCAATTTTCTGCATCAGGGGGAAATAGGTAATATCCTTATCTACGTGGAATTTATATGTGATGAGCACTATCGGCTAAGCATTTGTTGGGTCGTGTGTTTTGGATGTGCTAATCTTATTGCATCAGGTGCTAGTCTAGCGTGTCCAAAATGTGCGTCCAACTGCGTGTAAACCTGTGCTAGGCTGGGTGCACTTTATTGCATTAACGTTACCCTTTTGAGTTTTCAGAAATGTGATGGTTGATTTTTTTTTTTTTTTTTTTGTGGTTAGGGATTTTGAAACATGCTACTTTCTTGGAGTTTTCTTTTCATCCTTCCTTTTTTTTTCCCCTTGTTTCTTTGAAGGGGCTATGTGTAAGTAGATATGATGGGTTTCATTAGTTAATGAATTGCATGAAAATGTAAAGCAGGAATATGAAGAATGAGCCTTCACAAATGACCTCAAGATTTCCCTTCATAGTTCCTTGCCATTACCCACCCCCGCCCAGTGTAGGCCACCTACTGCACTGACATTCTGTGCCCAGCAGGCAGGACACCATTTCTCCTGAGCTCTCACAACTACATTAATAAAATATTTTGAGCCAGATGTTTTTTTTTAACCTGTTATTGCCTTCTTCCTTCCTTGCCCTTTTGTCTTGAATGCATGACATGTTCCTATAATTTGCGGTGCTGTGTGCCGCATGCCACTTACTCTATGAGAATCTTACTCTGCATATTTGTGAAGAGTACTTAATAGTAGGGATGTGCTCATTTGAAACAAAATGGGAAATGTCAATTATATGCACCCCCTCCCTCTCCCCCAAAAAAGTCTCAGGGCCACTGACCACCCAGGCCCCTACTTACCCCATCCATGGAGGTTTACCATGGCAGAGGGGAAGGAGGGATGCCACTCAGGTCCTTTGCATTCCAATGGCAGTGGTCAGCCCTGAGACCGGCACCACATTGTGACATGGCGCATTTTCAGGGCTGGGCAACACCATTGTCTTGTATGGCATACAAACATGTTGACTGGCTTTGAGGGCGCACCATTACGACGTCACACTATAGTGCCGAACTCAGGGCTGTAATGGTGGACCCCATGGATGGGGTAAGTGGGGAATTGGGTGGTTCCCAGACCCATGACATTTATGGAGGAGGATGAGGGGGTGCGCAGGAGCCTGGGGAGTCCCCATTTCATTTGTTTTTTTAATTTTCAATATTCATTTTGTTTCTGTAAGGGCAGAAATGAAATAAACATTAAACAAAATGACAATTGTGGCCCCCCCCCCCCAAAAAAAACGACATTTTGGAGGCTGTACATCCTTACTTCATCAGGAGCGTGGCGATGGGATCGGTATGCCAGCTATGATGTAATAACCTGGTTTTTTTTATGTTCACTTTATCTCTCTTCATATCCACCCATCTTGCACTGTTAAGACGTGTGACTGTGGCTTCCCTCACTGATGAAGGACTCTTCCAAAGCTGAATTCCACCCCAGCAGCAGTTACTGCAGTAGCAGCTGTCACCTCCTGCCAATCTGGAGCTTGAGGCATCATCTCATGATGCTCCTTGGCCTGTTAGACAGGAGACTCCCACCTCCATCTCCTGTAGCACCATACTGTTGGGCCACAGGGCTAGCCCAGCCATAGCATGCTTATCCAGAAAGAGGCACCCAGTACACCATTTGCATTAACTTTTTTCAAGAGTATTATCAAGCTAATTTTCTAGTCGATGTCCTGAACCCCCAGTTTGCATAATGGACTCTCTGTGATCCAATTGCCAAGCCCCCCAGTGAATAAAAGGGTCACTGTGAAGCTCTCCCCCTCCTGAAATGAGAGTAGGGGCTACATTCCTTGATGATGCTTCTCCCACCCTCTCCAAGTCACCCCCAGACTTACCTGCCTACTTCATCTGATTTCTAGGAAAGCCTATGGAGAGGAAGAGAAATCCCCCGTCCCTCCTGCCTGCTTGCTGCCAAAATGAAAATGGTGCTGGTTGACTTGATGCTTTTCATTGCTCAAATTAACTGAACAGTCCATGTTCAGAAGGTTTGACTGACTAAGGGCCTGATTTACTAAGGCTCTTCTCCCATTCTGTGTGTATTGAAAAAATGCTTTGTAAATGAGGCCCTAAGTTTGAGACTTTGCAGAACAAACCGCAGTTTTTGAAACTTTCACCGTTTTCACCGGCTTCGATTTATCTGGCTAGGGGGTGAATTTTCAGTACATTTATGTGCATAAAATTAGCATATACATGAATAAGCAGTTTGTACTTGTGAAAATACTATTTTAAAAACAACTAAAGAATGCACGGATTTTCAGTCTCACGTGCGATCTAGGGGCATTCTGGGGTGGGGGGCCCAAGAGATATGCGTGCATGTGACTATTTTAGAAGAGACTTACTTATGCACATTTGGCAACTTATGTCATTTTACACTTGCTAATCGTCTTGCACAATTGATACCAGACTCATCTATTTACTGTTGGTTGGGTGGGAGGTCTGGATGAACTGGGGCGGGGGGGGGGGGGGAGTTCAGACTAAAAAAACTAGGATGGTCTCAATGATCTGGAGAAGGTCTAGGTTAACTGGCAGAGGTTACGGCAAACTGGTTATTACAATTATGCTCTCATGTTTTAAAATGTACTGACTTCTACATGATTTTTTTTGTGCATAAAATATACACATGTTTTAAAAATAGGAAAAGTACGCACTTTCACTGTATTGAAATACTTTCAGGGCATTGCAGGTATTAAACATACATGCGTATGTTTGGGGTAGATATACTTGTATTTTGTAATCTATTATGTACATCTCATATGCACAGGTTATAAAATACAATCACTGATCAGGGCTCAGCCATAAGTGTGCATATACGGGACTGCACGGAATTGCTTGAACGTTACCCTCTAAGTTGTTATTGGGATTAAAAGCTGGATAAGCCAAAGATATTCGAGGCATTTGGGGGCAGGGCTGACTTAGCTGGATAATTTAGTTATCTGGGTAAGTCTGGTTGTGCTGCGAAGCAGTCCTTAACTTATCTTGATAAATTTATCATGATGACTTTGATGTATCTTTATAATTTACCTGGACTGACCGTGGCTGAATATGGACCTCTTTTTTTTATTAATTCCACAATTATGAATCTAAGTAGCAGTTTTTAACATCATTTCTAACAGCTGCATAATAATTAAATATAAAACGCAACTAAAAGGGGTTGGTTCTGACCTATTTATTTATTTATTTATTTATTTAAATTCTTTTATATACCGAAGAATAGCAGATTGCCTTCACTCCAGTTTACATTGTAACAATTCATACAAGAAACATAGTTTTTTTTAACTCATAACGTAAGAACAGAAAAATATGAAAAATATTTGAACTACCAGTTCAAATTAACTTAAAAAGGTTTTACTACTATTGCTACTGTAGTACAGACACGCTCCTTATCTGATTGGTGTTCTACTAGGAGTATTGTGTTTGTGTTCTATTATAATCAAAGCCCTTGGTTTTTCTATGGAAGCTTGAGGTAGATATAGAAACATAGGAAATGTTTGCAGAAGAGGACCACTTGATCTGCCCAGGTCTTCTTGATTCATGGTCTTTTTCCCCCCTCTCTCCCATGCATACTTGAATTCGTCTGCTGTTCTGACTTTTTCCGTCTCTGCTGGAAGTCTTGGTCCCACAGCCCTCTCAGCAAAAAAAAAGTATTTTTTCATGGTCCTTTCCAGCTTCTCCCACCATTCAACTTTATATGATGCGCTGTTGTCCTTCAGCTGGTCATTCTATGGAAAATTATACCTTTTGGCACTTTTTTGAAGCCTGCTAGGTACTTGAATATTTGTATCATGTCTCCTCCTTTCCCTTCTTTCTGCCACATGGGCTTTGGTATTTTGTGGTGCATTTGCATAAACATACATTATCTAAGAGGCATAAAGGGCTCATTTTTATTGAAAATCCAAATGTTGAACATTTTAGTTAAAAAAAAAAAAAAAAAAAAGTTTACCAATATTTTGGGGCCTATGCCTTAAACTATAGCATAAACATTAAGGCCTTCATGTACAATAAAGAGCTCTGCAGTAAGGCCTTAACATGAACATTAAAGTGGTCTGGAAAGACATTAGTGTTAACATGCTAAAATTAGCATGTCCTGACGGGCAAATGAGGGCGTTTGTTGTTATTGACATTGTTAGTGTGATCAAAGATCACTGTAGGAGTTAAGAGGCTTGAGCAAGAATAGCAGGCTGCACCTCAAAAGCTTCTATGAGCTCACCAATTATTTTGATTTGACTGCAGAACTCATTTCTGTGAGCTTGGAGGCACTATTGAACTGCCTAATACAGGATTGTTATAGAAAGAGGAACAGGCAGATGCCAGTGCCCCTCTGAGTCAAGGTGACTAGATTCCTCCTTGGGCTTCCCCCTCGCAGGCTCCCTTCTGTTTCTAACCATGTCGTCTCTCACTGCTGTTTGAAGAACCTTACTGATACAGAAGAAATTGGTTCTAAATATGTATTCATATCAGTTTTTTGCTCTCCTTTCATCTTCTCTTCTGGAGTTTAGTAGTTCTCCCACTTCTCTCTGCACTGACAAATAGCGCCTTTGTGCCAGGCTGCCAGGCTTGTATGCATACCCTTTGGAGGTAAGCAACAAGAACCAAAATGAAAAGAGAACTGAGCATAAACAGTTTTGCATGAACATGTTATATAACTTCCCCTCACACTAGCAAATGCATTTTGAGGAGTTGTTTTTATTTATTTATTTAATGGCATTTTGTAATCGCTTTCCTGATTAAAAATCGCCCAAAGCAAGATACATATATTAAAACAATAAAAACAGTAAAACAATCTACAGAATCAAAACAAACTTAGGGCCTGATTTACTAAGGCTTTTCTGCCATTCTCTGTCTATGGGAAAAATACTTAGTAAATGAGGCCCTTAGCTAGATCTCATATAGCTTTATCGTAGCAGATTAATAGATAATACCTTTAAAAAGCTTTTGACATTAACCATGCATGACAATAACAAAACCTGGCATTTCAATGTCCATATTAATTTGTTTTGTAAGGGCACGTTAAATTTATTTAGAGCACGTTTTATTGTATAGGCCCCTTTATGTTCCATAATTAGTTATTTCAACAACTTTTCAATTTTATACTCTAATTTATTTATTTTTTTATTTTTCATTCTTTTTCACCCATGTCTTTCTCAAATTTGAATTCTCCTTTCTTACTCTACCCTTTGTATTTGGCCAGTCACGGGTCTGTCCTGTGACCGGCTGCTCTTACCTCCAGCACCGGGTTGCAGGGGGGCTGCTGACACCGTGGCTGGGTCCTGGTCGAAGACAAGGCTGGCAGCTACGCAGGCCGAACAGGCCACACTCAGCTGAGTGGGCATCCCTAGGCGCGGCGCATGCGCAACTTGGGCACCTTTAAAGGGCCCGCAGTGGGAAATCATCTGCGGTGCCCCTGAATGATATCACAGGCTTCTCCTTATATAAGGTCTGCCCTGCCCTGCCTCAAATGCCTTGGCAATAGGTCGAACTTCTCGGATAGCTCTTTGCCACGTTGTTCCTGGTTCTTGTTCCTGCTTCTGTTCCAGTGCCTTGTCTTCATGTCCCCAGTTCCTTCCTACTCCTTTGGAGTTCCGGTGTTCTCATTTGGTGGTCCCTCATCTGTCTTCGGTGACTTCCTGCTGATCTGCCTTGCCTTCCTTCCCCCAGATTGATCCCTTGGCTTGGACCCCAGGCTTCTTCTCTTTTGGATTCCTGACTTGACTTTGGACCTCTTCTCAACCTGTTGGATTTCTGCCTGCATTAAATTATAGTAATACTTTTTTTTTGTTGTTGTTTTGGGGGTAAATCTATTCAAAGTTAGCTGAATTATTAATATATAAATTAAAAAGACTTGGGAGGGGGCATTTCAAGATGGTCACCCTTATATTTTAACAAGTTCCTCTTCAAAAAGTTTTCCTCACTTCTGAATCAAGGGGAAGTGAAAGGGGAAGGCTCGCATCTACCCTGAGGCTCTTTTGCCGATGGTTACTAGTCCCATTGATAAGTTTACCATCCTCATCGAAGGAGAGCTCACTCAGTGTCTGGAAACCGGAGAAATGTCCTTGGGAGGCTCGTGATGTGCAGATGCAGCACTATCCCTCTCGGACTCCATTGTGTCTCTTTCGCCGGAATGCCATTCTCCTCTGGACCAGCTTCTGCCCAGACCCAATGCAGAGGGTTCCCCAGATACAGCTGTGGACATGTGGCTAGAGGTCTCCAACTATTCCAACATGGGTTCTGCTGCTATTCTGCCTTAGCCTGAGCCCAAGGGAGCTGGAGGAACGGGGAGTGAAGAATCTGTGCGGGACAGTACAGCCACATTGGACTAAGGTAATCCAGCGTTTCTTTTGCAAACTTCCCTCAAATGTTTGGAGGACCTTACCCTTACCAGGCCCACAGTTAATACTTTGGATTATTATATGGTATGCTATTGCTGGTTTAGCTTCTCAACTGGGCCAGTATGCTGTTTCTCAGCAAGCTCTCTCTCTCAATCACTACAAACTTCTCAAGCTGATTTAGCAAAGATCTCTGCTCAGGTACTGGATATTCAGCCTCAGATGTCTCTTCTTAAAGGAAATGTTGAGACTGTTAGAAAGGATCATACTGATCTTCTATTCAAAATGGAACTTTTAGAAAATGTTACTAGATCCAAAAACATCAGACTGGTAAACTTTCCAAGACAAAAATCTGTGCCCCCAATGCGGAGATATTTCTTGGAGATATTAAAAATCCCTGAGAGCATTCTGCCATCAATTGCTAAATCCTGTTTACCTTCAGCCAAGAAAAATCTTGCTGTACATTCTCCTCAGCAATCCTCTTTTGATGTATTAAATATTACAGATCTGCTGGAGAATTCTGACTCAGTAGAGACTTCCGGATCAACACTATTGGCTATTAGAGACGTGATTTAGCCGAACGTTTGGTTTGGCCTTCATTATCGGCCTGCTGCAGGAAATTTTGTCGGGCTGATTTTTTTTCGGCTGTCCCAAACCGAAAAAACCCCCCACTCCAACCCTTCCAATTTAATTACTTACACCCCCCTCCCGACCCCCCCACAAATATACCAAAGGTTCCTGGTGGTCCAGTGGGGGTCCCGGGAACAATCTCCCGCTCTCAGGCCGTCAGCTGCCAGTAAACAAAATGGCGCCGGTGGCCCTTTGCCCTTACCATGTGACAGGGGCTATCAGTGCCATTGGCCAGCCTCTGTCACATGGTAGGAGAAATGGATGGCTGGCGCCATCTTAAAAAATGGCGCAGGCGTCCCGGGAGCAATCTCCCCCTGAGGGGGAGATTGCTCCTGGGACCCCGCTGTGCCCTTTCTCCCCCTCCCAAAAAATGATAAGAAAACCACATGAAATTTTGTGGGTTTTCCTATCGTGTCGTCGGCCCCCCAAAACGCGACAAAATAGGAAATGTCTATATTTCCTATTTCATCGCATGAATGCACATCCCTATTGGCTATGGGGTACATTTTCAAAGGGTTGCACGTGTAAGATACATGCGCAACCCCCCGAAAACCTACCCCTGCCTCCCTCTGCATGCGCCGAGCCTATCTTGTACAGGCTCGGTGGCACGCGCAAGCCCCCGGACGAGCGTAAGTCCCGGGGCTTGAAAAAAATGGGCGTTCCGGGGCGGGGCCATGGGCAGGGCGCCGTCCCGGTGGTGTTCCTGGGCGAGACCGAGGTCTCTGGAACAGCCACCGGACTGGGGGATGGAGAGCTGGTGTGCGCAAGTTACGCCTACCCAGAGCCAGGCGTAACTTCTTCAATAAAGGTCAGGGGGGTTTAGTTAGGGCTGGGTGGCGGGTTAGATAGGGGAAGGGAGGGGATGGTGCGGGGGCGGGGATGGAGGGAATGGAGGCAGGCTGCTTGGCTCGGTGCGCACAGGTTGCACAATTGTGCACCCCCCTCCGCGCGCCGACCCTGGATTCTATAACATGTGCACGGTAGCGCACGCATGTTATAAAATCAGGCGTAGATTTGTTAGCTCCGGGTTGTGCAAACAAATCTACACCCGCGCGCATGTTATAAAATCTGGCCCTATGTTTGTGGTAGATTCTGACCGGGATCTTGTAATGAAATTTTTCTTCAGGAACAGAATTACCCCTTTTTTAAATTCATTTTTCCTGATGTCGCCAAAGTAACTCAGGCCAGAAGAAAGAGATTTTTGCTTTTGAGACTGGCTGTTTTACAACTTGGTGCTTTGTTTTGATTAAACTTTCCCTGTATATGTGTGGTCAAGTTACAGGCAGTCAAATATATTTTCTTTGATCTCCTACAACTGACCAATTTTATAACTCAGAGACAGGCTTTTCCCCCTCTGCTGGTATCTTCCTCCCCTTTGTTGGCTCCTCCATGATTTCGGCTTTGAACATATTTGCTGAGCTAGCTAATTTTGGTCTTCTTTACTAATTAAAAACTTTTCTTCACTGTATTACTATTCCCCCCTCTATTATGGACTAAAGTCTGTAAATATTTTCCTTTATATACTTGATTATGTTCTTTATCTAATTTAAATGTTTTTTTCCTTATTTCTGTATAAGAGTTATTCTTGAAATTATTGTAAAAGCAATAAATATATTCATAAAAATAATTAAAAATAATTGGTGCACACATACATTTTTGTTTCATGTCCCTATTTTGTTTATTTATTTATTTATTTATTTGTAGAAATGTATAGTCCACCTTCTCACTAGCAAGGAGGATTGCAACACATAACAATCAACAATGAATAATCACAAAATAAATCAATACATTAAATCAGTAAAATAACATTAACTAAAAACTTCTCGAAATAAGAGGGTCTTTCTTAAACACTCAGAATCTGAAATGCAACACAACTCTGTAGGAAGTGTGTTCCAAAGGGTAGAGGGTGACTTGAGAAAAAGCCCACTGTTTATTTATTTAGGGTGTTAAAATGATCAGTAGTGTTCTGTTCCATGTTGCCTGCTCTTAGAATGATTATTCTCTCTGCATGGCTTTAATAAATCTAAAAAGCCTAGAAACCATCTCATGGCACCGATATTTCTATCTCAAAGAAATTTTTCAGGTGCCTTTATGAAAAGTGGCCTTCAAATCAATCTTGGCTGTGTACAGTGATTGCTCATGTCTTCTGAGTGCTCACTTTGGCATTAAAGCTAACTTGGCCCTCTGCTTAAATTCTGCTCTAGTGCCCATTCACCTATTCTGGGCACAGGATTATTTTTCTATCCTTGAAGGAGGTGGTGTATGACTAGCTATCAAAGCTCAGGTTTGCCATTCAAGAAATCCCAAGTTCACATTTTTATCTTTATTATTTTAGGCAAGTCATTTTGTCTCTTGCACTCTGCCCAAATATAATTGAGAAATAATAGCGTTGTTCATATTTCCCTTTATGGAAGCTGCTGTGACATTTGGCCTGGAAGCATCTGCTTGAAGTAATATGGTTATAAAGTTTATTGGAATTTTGTTTTGATGAAAGGAGCTAGATCCACCTTTTTATGACAAGACAGACATACGCTACCTTATGGCCTATGCACCAATGCTTAGCATACACATTGAGTACATTTTCAAAGGGGCTCTGTGCAGAAAGATAGCATATATGCTATTTTATAAACAAAGAAAGTACGTGCATATCTTTTATTTCATGTGTACAATTTCCCAGCACAAAAAAGGGGTGGTCTAGGGGTGTTCTGTGGTGGGGTCAAGAAATATGCATAGAAGTTAGATACTTTTTGCACCTAAAATATACATGCATATGTTTATAAAATAGGTAGAGAAAATAAGGGCTTTCATTGCATTGAAAATAGCCACGCATAATGAAACACATGCATGTATATTCAGAGCAGAACTATGCAGCATTTATAAACTGTGCAGCTCCCACTATAGTTTATAAAATACTAGGCTAAATCTCAGTGTGTCAGTTTATGTGCACATATCCAGTACTTTGAATAGGTTAGAAAGTTAGGCTCCCTGGTTGTTTAGTATGAATGCAGAACTGCGTGCTATGCACTAAAGGGTTGATTTTCGAAAACTTGCGTGTGCGTGCATCCATGTGCACACGGTTCCTGGCGCACACACATGGAGATGCCGATTTAATAACATGTGCACGTTGACACATGCATGTTATAAAATACAATTCCCGCCAGCATATGCGTGGCTGATTTTAATATCAGTGCGGGCAGGTGTCATGTCATGCGGGCCACAGGGGGGATTTTAAAAAAACAACGTGCGGCGATGCAAGTAGGCCTTTCCCAGTTCCCACCCCCGCCCAGTCCGCTCCAATTAAGGAGCGGACTGGGAGAGAACTTCCCTATCCCTCTAACTACCCTTCCTTCCTTTTCCCCTCTGCTCCCCTCTCCTCTCCTCCCCAACCCCTAACACTTATCTAGCTAGCCAAAATTTTTTTATTTTATAACTTACTGCTCCTTCTGAGCAGAAGTAACTTCTATGCACTGACCTACTGCCGGCACGCACTTCCCCGGGGCAGGGCCTAATGGCCGCTGTACCGGTTGGCCCCCACCACGCTCCTCCCAGCCCAGACCCCACTCCCCGGCCTGCCCCTTTTGGATGGCCTGGCACTTCTGCATGTACTGGGAGATACACGAGTGGCTGAGCCATTTCTAAAATGCACTCGGCGTGCACAGGGCCTTGCCATGCGCGTATTCCCCGGTATTTGTGTGCTCCGAGCTTTGAAAATTCACTCATAAGGTGCTAGTATGTATGCTAAACTTGTCCTACAGAGCTTTATTGGGTATGTACTAAAATTTGCTCATATGTGCATGTTAATGAAGGAACATCAAATGCAAATTAGGTTTTAATGAGCACACAGAAATAGCATGGTATGTTCTCCTTTATGCATTATTTAGCTTATGTTCATGTAAGATTCGTGGACCCTTGTTGCTGTGGTGAGGTTGACACAGCCTATGGGGACGGCCCTGTAGGCCCTCACTGACAGCTGACAGAACTACACAAGGAGGAGACGGGTCAGGAGCTTCACCTATTCTAACCCCTTTCCCCTTGGATTGAGCCCTTGTGCTTCAGGGGCCGGCAGGTCTTAGGAGAGAGTCTCTTTGGTAGTGGTGTAAGTGAAGGTCCAGGGCCAGGCTAGGGTCAGAGGCTGGCAGCAAGCTAGAAGGGTCAATGTCCAGGCAAGGGTCAAGGGCAGGCAGCAAACAAGAGTGGTCAAAGTCTGATCCTAGGGTAAGATTCAGCAGTCAGTCCAAGGGCAGGCCTAAGAGACAGGAAGAAGGACTGACACAGCAGGGCAGGCTGGGAGGCAAGGGCTGGATAAGATAAGGCAGGCTGGACTGGAGAGACCAGGCAGGCACAGGATCAGGAACAAAGGAGTCAGGTAGCAGCAACTCACAGTACAGGTGACCAGTTGCTGAGGCATCTGCTGGGAGACTGTGGTGGCCTTTTATGCCCTGAGTGGGTGATGTCATCAACAGGTGCCGAAGCTTGGTTTCCTGCCTCTGGTCCTTTAAGATGTGACATGTGCAGTGCACACAAGCACCTGTAGAGACTATCAGGAGGGGACCGGGCCACAGCGAGGAAGAGTGGCATTGGGAGGAGCATCTGAGCTGGAGCCTGCTTGTGCTGTGCAGAGTTGGGGGTGAATGCCATGGCTCGCGGGACCTGCCTCACAATCTTCAAACCGTAGTTTATGCACTGGTTTTGTATAGAATTGATTACATTAATGCCTTATATCTTGATATACCTCAAGTTCTTTAGTGATTACAGATTCTGTAAAATACTGCAACTAAGTTGATTTTGAACAAACCAGAAATTTGCCATGTAACCTTACTGCTTGAAGAGTTGCATTAGCTGCCTGTTATGATTTGTACTTGTTTTAAATTTTAGTACATTAACCTTTAATGTTTTTTGTGCTTAACCTTTAATGTTTTACTGACCTTCAATGTTATTGCATTCTTCTCAGCAGGGCTGACTACCTTCTCCTGCTGAGATTCATCTTGAGTCTCCTCGACAAGCTACTTTCAGTTACCAAGCTCCTCTAATGTGGAATCCCCTTCCACCCGACATTAGATTGGAGCGGGTTTATTAAAATTTAGGAAAAGTTTAAAAGCCTTTTTTTCTAAGGTCTTTAAATAATTGATCTGAGTTGTAGCTACTTTATTTGTATTAACTTTTTTTTATCTTATTTCTTGGGATGATGGTATTTTATTTTTTGTAATTTTAATTGTTCTTTTTTTTATTATGATTTAAATGATGTTTTTATTTGTTTTTTATTTTGTGAATTGTGTAATTATATATATATTTTCTATTGTAAACCTCATTGGTTTAATTAATTATGCAGTATATGAAATTGTAATAAATTTAAACATGGGCAAAACATTTTTAAAATTGTTCTCACTATGACATTTTAGCGTGCATATTAAAAACATTTTAGCAAGCATCTGCTAAAAAGTGTTAGCATGAATTTTGGTGCATGGGCCTTCATAATCATGTATTTTTTTAAAACTGCTGTGGGTAGATGATGTATTCTTTCCCGGTATGGAAACAAAAATTGCAGCTATAATAAAGGTTAAGAATGGGAAAGAGCAGTTGTCTGGTTTATGGACAATATATTTGACTGGATTTGGGCAGAAAGGATGAATGAATGAATGAAAACTGAAGTTGTTGTTCTGTGGGTTCTATTCAGTGACTATCTGAAGAATTTTAAATTGTTTCTCCACAGGCAGAGAAACATTTGATAGAGTTTTTGCAGTTTTGGGAAAACTCTCTAGTGCCAGAAATTAGCTCTTATAAACTGCAGCTAGTTTCAATTACTTGTTGAATAAAAGACAAAGTAACTTAGTTACCAGGGATGTGAATCGTGTCCTCGATCGTCTTAATGATCGATTTCGGCTGGGAGGGGGAGGGAATCGTATTGTTGCCGTTTGGGGGGGTAAAATATCGTGAAAAATCTAAAAATCTAAAAATCGCAAAACCGGCACATTAAAACCCCCTAAAACCCACCCCCGACCCTTTAAATTAAATCCCCCACCCTCCCGAACCCCCCCCAAATGAGTTAAATAAACTGCGGGTCCAGCGGCGGTCCGGAACGGCAGCGGTCCGGAACGGGCTCCTGCTCCTGAATCTTGTTGTCTTCAGCCGGCGCCATTTTCCAAAATGGCGCCGAAAAATGGCGGCGGCCATAGACGAACACGATTGGACGGCAGGAGGTCCTTCCGGACCCCCGCTGGACTTTTGGCAAGTCTCGTGGGGGTCAGGAGGCCCCCCACAAGCTGGCCAAAAGTTCCTGGAGGTCCAGCGGGGGTCAGGGAGCGATTTCCCGCCGCGAATCGTTTTTGTACGGAAAATGGCGCCGGCAGGAGATCGACTGCAGGAGGTCGTTCAGCGAGGGTTCCGGCGCCTCGCTGAACAACCTCCTGCAGTCGATCTCCTGCCGGCGCCATTTTCCGTACGAAAACGATTCGCGGCGGGAAATCGCTCCCTGACCCCCGCTGGACCTCCAGGAACTTTTGGCCAGCTTGTGGGGGGCCTCCTGACCCCCACGAGACTTGCCAAAAGTCCAGCGGGGGTCCGGAAGGACCTCCTGCCGTCCAATCGTGTTCGTCTATGGCCGCCGCCATTTTTCGGCGCCATTTTGGAAAATGGCGCCGGCTGAAGACAACAAGATTCAGGAGCAGGAGCCCGTTCCGGACCGCTGCCGTTCCGGACCGCCGCTGGACCCGCAGGTTATTTAACTCATTTGGGGGGGGTTCGGGAGGGTGGGGGATTTAATTTAAAGGGTCGGGGGTGGGTTTTAGGGGGTTTTAGTGTGCCGGCTCACGATTCTAACGATTTATAACGATAAATCGTTAGAATCTCTATTGTATTGTGTTCCATAACGGTTTAAGACGATATTAAAATTATCGGACGATAATTTTAATCGTCCTAAAACGATTCACATCCCTATTAGTTACAGAGCTGCCATCTATCTCCCAAGCTTAAAGTGATACTGGAAGCCATTCCTGGTTGCTTAATCTTCCTTCTTTAAATAGTCTGTTTTGCCTTGCTTTATGAATACAAAGTGGGGGAGGCAGATTTAACAAAAACAGGATTGACTCATTCATCAGTCCTGATTCCATGTTAACCAGCAGGTCTGCAATTACTGCATTTATGTGGGAGACACTTAAGACACCATGCTGAAGGAAATAATCAACTTATTTCAAAACCATAAAGAGTCTGTTATCAGAAAAGTTTAATTATTATTCACTCTTCCTCTTCCTACCCATTTGTAATATACCATGCTACCTTTCTTACCACTTCCAAATCAGGAACACTTTTTCAAGGCCAATCTGCCAGCCTCCATAAAAAAACCCCACCAACTCTAATCTACATGGCACTCCTGCAAGTGCTCATCTCTTGTTGTAGGTCTCCCTTTCTTACCAGCAAAGACCTCCATTGCCTAATGCACTGTGCGATTTATACTGACCAGTGACCACCCACCATATTCCTGTGCCAGTGCACCCTCGTTGACTTTGTGCAATACCGTGTATGCTATCAGCACTACACAAAAGTATGACAATCTTACAAATTTTATATGTATAATTAAAATAACACTTCTTTAAGCTAAAATACCACCTTTTTTTAACTACTTGCATTTCATGGTGAGTATGCGACACAGGAATTCATCATGATGTTATTTATTTAAAAATATTTATAAACTACTCTGTTCACTTAGAGAGGTGCACAGAAGGATGATATTTGCCCTTAACAAATATACCAAATTGACCTTTATGGGAGGAAAACTAATCAAAACTGACAATATCTCCTTGACTGAAAACTGTGATATAAAAGATCTTGAACAGGAAAGTATGTATAAATATGTTGAAGTAGATGAAGATGATCAATATTTGAGTTAAATTATTGGGATTATAAAATTAAAACATTAATGTCCAGCATTCCAATAAATGATAAAAATAGAAAACTAACATCATACTTTAAGTAAAGTTCAATATATTTGTTCACTTTCCAGGATTTTTATGCCATATAAAACATTTAAGCCAATTGGAATTTTGTTTAAGAAACACATATCAATAATTAAATGTTTCTTTATCAATAATGAACCCCTCCCTTGATCCAACCTCCCCCAGTGGTAGCCCGCCCTCCCGGACACCCCAGCAACATAGAACATATTCCCTGGGAGTCTAGTGGACTGCCCCTTTCACAGAATATATTCCCTAGCAGTTTACTGGACTCTCCCCATTCCCAGAACCCGCTAACTTAAAAAGTTACCTTGGTGGTCCAATGAGGGACTAGAGTGCCTGAGCAGTGGCCATTTTTCAAAATGGCACCGCCTGGTTTTCTCCCTAGGCTAGGTGGCACCATTTTGAAAAATAGCTGCCAGCTAGGCCTGGGGCCTAGGGGGCATTAAAGGTCCTCACTGGACCACCAAAGTAACTTTTTAAGGTAAGGGTCTGGGGGCAGGGGGGGGGGGGGAGTCCACTAGACTGCTAGGGAATACATTCTGTGAAAGGAGTGGTCCAGTAGACTACCAGGGAATACATTCTGTGAAAGGGGTGGTCCACTAGACTGCTAGGGAATACATTCTGTGAAAGGAGCGGTCCAGTAGACTACCAGGGAATACATTCTGTAAAAGGGGTGGTCCACTAGACTGCTAGGGAATATGTTGTATGTTATATGTTGAGGTGGGTCTAGGGGGTGGAGGTTGCTACTGGGAGGAGAAGACTGGGGTGTTTGGATTGATGGGATTGACTATTGACAAAAGGGTGTGCTTGGGAAGGAAGGCAGGGTATTGCTGTGCAACTATTAGATTTATTTTTTAAGCTATTTTTCCTGCTGGGGTGCCTCTACAGGCAGCAGGAGAATGGGTGGGGGGTCTACCCAGACCCCTGGGGAAATTTTAACACATTGAGAGGGGGAGCTTTCCAGGCTGCATGACCACCTATAGCCAACTTTTCAGACCTCCAGCCAGCATCTGCCTCAGAGGTGAACAGAGGGATATCGCCTGAATTTGTGTGCAATAAAATGAATACCTGGCCCAGGGCAGGTGCTATCTTTTAGGTTTTAGTAGATTCATAGTAAATAGTGGACAGACATATCATGGAATTTATTTATGGTGCCCCTGCTGAAGCCCAGTTTACATATGAGATTCCCTCATTCAGATGTGGGTTTTCAGTGCACATTTTTTTTTAAATTTATTCTTTATTAAGTTTTAAATCAAATCATTTACAAAGATACCTTTGTTACAGAAATATGAGTATTACATCAAGATTAATAACACTCCAAAATAAAAGAAAATCTTTTTCAAAAGCAATAAATTCCTTGATTGATTCCTCCATTAGACCCCAATATAATAGTAAGGGTGATACAACATATAGAAGGAGATAATTTTAAGAAAAGTTTCTTTTACATAGGCAATAACAGACTATTTTCAAGCATTTCCAATTAGACTATTTGAACTACCACTCCCCTGATGTTCTAGTTTCTTAACCTCAACAAAATCCTTCAATTGCTCTGATTGAAAAAAAATATGTCTCGCTCCCATACTTAAGAACACATTTACATGGGAACCTAAGTATGAAGGAAGCACCAAACTTTAAAACATCCTGCCTCAGAGCTAGAAACCTTTCTCTTTTCTGTTGGGTCTCTTTTGTTAAATCTGGGTATATTCGCAAACAGGAACCCATAAAGGGTACATTAATCTTTTTATAATAAGCTCTCATTATTATACCCAGATCATTTTCATTAAAAAATGAAATCAATAGGGTTGATTTTTCAATCATTTCATATGTGGATGTTTCTAAGAACTCTGTTAAGTTCTCTAAATGTTCTGAATAGGTGGCAGTTGTTGACTTTTCCTAACAGGCAAGAAATACACTTTTTCCAAGGGTGGGACCTTTTCTGGGGTAATTTCCAAAACTTCATGAATATACCGATTAAGGGTTATTCTAGGCATTTCTCCCACCACCCTAGGAAAATTTATAATCCTCAAATTTAAATGCCTTAAGGAATTTTCAATCTTTTCCATTTTTCTTTTGATCATCCCACAATCCTGTATAAGTACAGTTTGAACATCCTTTACCTGTTTCAAACCTATTTCTAATTCAGTAATTTTCTCAGAGACTTCCCTCTTATATCCATCAAAGTTAACATTTAAATTATCTAGCTGGCTGGATACTACATTAATTTTTTGAGAGCAATCTGTTATGGATTTCGCCATTGCTGATGACAAACTCTACAGCCTGTCTAACGTGACAACCTGTGGCCTTTCCAAGGTTACCTCTGTAATGGGGTTGGGAAGAAAGTTGTGGCCCTGAGCCTCACCTCTCAGGGACTGATGATCCTCAACTTCTCCCAGATTGTTTTCACCTCTCGGGGATACTCCATGCTCCATAGAGGTTCGTGCTCGAGCTTCCAAGGACTCCACCCCTTCAGGCTTTACATCTAGAGCTGACACTTTGGGGCTCAGAGAAAGTCGTGGTGTCGAAGTTATTCGAGCCGTTGGTGGTAAACGTTTGTCTAGTGGGCTGAGGGGAAACTTCCGAGGTCGAGTCTCCAGCTCCTCCCTGGAGCTCAACAGCCGGATCTCTCAGCCTCGTTACGCCTGAAACTATGACACATTGCGAGATTGTTTTCTGTCCAGCAGAGACCACTGAGATAGAAGGGTAGGCTCTTGGTCTCCCTTTTCTTTTTGCAGGCATATCAGTAAGAAGTTAATTCCAATAAGGAAAACAAAAGATGCTGGAACAGATACGCTATGTTGCCAAACAGTCTGACAATTCAGCTTCACCCTTACTGTGGTAGGTGGAAGGTCCAAGAGCTCTTGTGTCTATTTCGTCTATTCCGGACTAAGCCGGACCAAGCCGCACATGCCCCTTAGGCGGTGCGCCGGCGGTGGTGGCGCGTCGCACTCGTGCCGATTTTGTTGCGCTGGCCCTTCCCAACACGTTGGGGCAGGTGGGGAGATGTAGAAGTTTCGTCTCTGGCTTGAGACTCACCAGGCAAGCATCTTGCTTCCGCTACTCTGTAGCACCACTCTCACGCCAATTTTATTGCACTAGCCCCTCCCAACATGTCGGGGCAGGTGGGGAGACGTAGATGTTTCGTCTCTGGCTTGAGTCTCATCAGGCAAGCGTCCTGCTTCCGCTACTCCGTAGCACCGCTCTCGTGCCGATTTTATTGCGCTGGCCCCTCCCAACACGTCGGGGCAGGCGGGGAGATGTAGATGTTTTGTCTCTGGCTTGAGTCTCACCAGGCAAGCATCCTGCTTCCGCTACTCCGTAGCACCACTCTTGCGCCGATTTTATTGCGCTGGCCCCTCCCAACACGTCGGGGCAGGCGGGGAGACATAGATGTTTCGTCTCTGGCTTGAGTCTCACCAGGCAAGCGTCCTGCTTCCGCTACTCCGTAGCACCACTCTCGCGCCGATTTTATTACGCTGGCCCCTCCCAACACATCGGGGCAGGCGGGGAGACGTAGATGTTTCGTCTCTGGCTTAAGTCTCATCAGGCAAGCACCCTGCTTCCGCTACTCCATAGCACCACTCTCGCACCGATTTTATTGCGCTAGCCCTTCCCAACACGTCGGGGCAGGCGGGGAGACATAGATGTTTTGTCTCTGGCTTGAGTCTCACCAGGCAAGCGTCCTGCTTCCGCTACTCTGTAGCACCACTCTCACGCCGATTTTATTGCGCTGGCCCCTCCCAACACATCGGGGCAAGCGGGGAGATGTAGATGTTTCGTCTCTGGCTTGAGTCTCACCAGTTAAGCGTCCTGCTTACGCTACCTTCACTGCACATTTTTAATGCTCAGATTCATTTTTTAAACCCCCTATGCAGTAAGCAATGATAAGCTAATGCATCAAGAGTTAAAAAAAAAAAAGCTCACCTAAACTTTAAAATGTACACTTGACCTGTTCCAAATGCACATTTTAACTTGGGAAGGGGGGTGGAGGCATCCCTGACAGGCTATCACATAATTGGTGGCAGCTGCTGCGACCACTTAGCCAGATAAATACTGATTTATCCATCTATCTGAGAGGGAGAAGCTGCTTCCAGATAGCTGGATAAATAAATACTTATCCATTTTAGTGCTGGCAGCTGTTGCCACTTACCTGGATAAGTCAGTAATTATCTGGTTAAATGGCTGTGGCTTCTGGCACTTACCTGGAGAGTTCCTGACTTTTTTTTTTCTAATTTTTTCATAGCACTGGAAGCTCTGAACCAGGAGTTAAGTTTCTAGTGCTATAAAAAGTGTGCTGGCCAGATGCAGTCTCTACAATGGGGAATACTGTGTATTGCCCTCATTTGCATGGGATTTCCATGTGAGGGCACTAAGCAATATTCCCATTTAGGGAAGCACATTTTCTGCTTGCAAAACTCCTTGCTGCATCAGCAGTAAGTTTTGAATCCGGGAAATGTGCATTCAAGGGCAGACAGAAAGGTGCATTCAGCTAAAAGTACCTTTCTGCATCTGCCTGTTAGCATGCATGCCTACTCAAAAAGTGTATAATTGAAGCATACTTCTGCCACTAGTCAGATGAGTGCACTCGCAGTAAACTGAACATGCTTAGCTCTCTTTTTCTCATGGCTCCACTTCCTTATTTGAAAACTGTATAAAAGAAAGCCTGGCACATGAGTCTGATTGTCAATACTAAAGGGAGGAGTAGGAGAGCAACTGGACTCCTAGGAGATGATCTTACAGGAGAGCAGAGAGTTTGAGGAGAGGAAAAAACCGAGGCCTGCATAGCTTGCAGTTGTGTCTTACAGTAGAGATCCTGTTAGATTTCTACCAGGAATCATATAGAATATTACATTTTTGTGGGGAAGGAACAGGGTAATAGTGTAGGCAGGAATCTCCCCCATGTGGGAAAGTGTACATGGTGAGCTCCTCTAATATAAATATGCTGATCACCATTTAATGTTGTGGATTTTCTGTTCACCTTTTCAGGGGCAGCATGCCATAGCTGTTTCCTAATCTTCCTGTTGTTTAAGTCTTAATGTCTCCATGGAGCCTTTTCTTTGGATCTGGGAGTTTCTTTATACCATCCCTATCCATTTTATATTTTTATGCTGATTTATTTAAGTTCTGAGTACCCAGTATGAAACAATACTGGATGCTAGGTGGCCTGCCTGCCAGCAGTGACCCTCAGTGGGCCACACTTGATCCTGCTGGAGCCTCTGCCTTGATGGCTGCAGACGCAGCAAGGCCAGGCCTATAAAACCCTCCCTTACTCACAGCTCCCTGCCTCATCATTGAGTCTCCTAGCTCCTTGCTATGGCCACCCTTATGCTTTATCTTGCCTGGTCCTTGTTCCGCTTCTTTCTGTGGCCTGCTAAGAGGCCTTCTTGCCTTCTGCTTGTGCCTGGCTCCTGTCTGGCCTTCCAGTGGCTCTTCTGCCTGTGTCTTGTCCTTGTTTCTGGTTCCTGCTTGTTTGGCCTCCCAGTGGCCTTCTGGTGTCTTACTTGTCCTGCCCTTGCTTTGCCTTGCACCCTGTTCCAGATTTGCCTTGCCTTGTACTCTGTCCCTACTTTGTTCCAGTTCCTGTTTGCTTGTAAGCTCTGTTTCCTGCTTGCTCTGCCCCTGACTCCTTGCCTGTCCCGGTTCCTGCTTTCCCTGATTTCCTTGCCCTGGAACTGACTTCCCACCCTTTCCTGGCCTGACCTTAGACATTCCTCTGCTAGAACTCTGCCAGCCCTGACCACTGCTTGCCTTCAACACTTTCTTAAGTGCCCTGGTAGCAAAGTCCTGCCAGCCACCAGAACCTGCAGGCTGAACCCGAGGGGGAGGTGGCCAGTTAGGAAGAAGGACTGCACTGCTCTTGCTGGGGATTTACCCTTATCCAGCCTGTACTGCCGTGACAAATTAACTAGGCACTCAGTTAAGTTATTTTCTTTGCGGCTTTAAAACAATGAAAGTGTTACTGACCTAAAAAGGTCCTACTCTGTAGTATCTTGATGTTCTGAACACAAATATGACCATGAAAAGTTTTTATTGGCTCTCGTTTTGAAGATATTTAATATAGTTCACTTTCTATGCTTAGTCATGTAAATTTATCCAGTAGGACTGTAAATAAGCCTAGAATGATGTAATATTGCATCATATTGCATAATACCATCATGCACACATCATCCAGAGTTTATTACATCATTTTCTGATGCAATGCAGTTCTACTGCCATGCTGCTGCTGAGTAAGCTGACGTCAGCAGTGTACTATATGAAGCCCAGTCAGAAAGGGTGAGCATTTGAAATATTCATGCTGGCTGACTACTGCTGGACACTCTGCAGAGATGCTCCCGAACAGGTGTACAAGAGACAAGCAAAGAAATCTAAGACGTCGTCTATGACTTCATTTTTCAAACAGTATTAACCGTAGGTCTCCTACTATTGGCATACAATTCAAGATGTAATTATATTATTGCATATTACAAAAAAACTAGAGCCAATTTTGCATTTTCACAGTCACATTCGTGTTTAGCACATGGAAATGTATAAGAATTGACTAATTTAATTTCTGTAACATGACTTTTGTGAAAATTTGTTGCCCAGTGAAATCAAAGGGATAAGTCCCTTCACTCTGAAGGGACCTGTGGATTGTTAGTATCCAGAGAAAGGATGACTAATAGCTATCCTGTGGAAAGAAAGAGAGAGAGGAGGGAGAAAAGTACCTACAGTACTTGAATGTAGTCCACTTTGAAAGTGGCTAAAAGCGGCAGAATATAAATCATTTACTTAAATAAAAAATAAAGGAGTTGGGTTTGACCCCCAACAGGGCCCATGAACATTTACTGGAGATTTTGGGAGAAGAGGAGTAACAACAGTATCGTTCTGACAATAAAAGGGAGAAAAGGAGACTATCTGGTGCCCTTCAGGTATTGTGAGGAGACTAAGGAGTCATCTTTAGAAGTGGTCTATGGATGTTTCCCAACACCGCCACTTCCACTGAAGCTCAGTGATGTCCCAGCAGCTCATCTACTGCTGCTGATATTCATAAAGCTTTCAACGTTTTCATCTGAAACCACTCATACTCAGCGAAATTTCTTCCAAAAGATCCACCTGTCATCAATGCAGAAGACGACTTAGAATTCAAAGTCAAAGAGTATCTGGATGTTCGTATGAGGCAAGACTTTGAATACCTTCTGAAGTGGAAGGTTTCGGCCCCAAAGAAGATTCTTGGGAGCTTCAGACCAATATCCTGGACAAGGAGATGCTTCATCAGTTCCACCTCGTGCATCCTTCAAGATCTAAGCCTGGTACCCGAAGAGGAAATTGCCCTTTGAAGGGGAGTTCTGTTGCGATCGTCGCTGCCCGACGTCTCCACTCCGCCCTCCTTACCTCCTTGGCGACTCCCTCTTGCTCAAGTGGAGGATTGGCTGTCGTGGCATCTTCCTCTAGCATCTCCGGAGCAGCTTGATGCTGCAATCCGCCATGTTTTTCAAGGGCCTAAGGGCGTGCGCGCGGCCCCGACTGATGTACCAGCAAGGGCGCGAACCTCAGGGGCGTCCCCCTGAGATGACGTCATCAGTACCGGATATATAAGGTCTTAGAAATCGCTAACAAATCGAGTTAGCAAGGACCAGTTTTACACTCTCCTAGCTACTCTGCCTCCTCAGACTTACCAGGGGTACCCACTCCTCGGGGGCCTCGCTCTCTCTTTGTTTTTCAGGCCTCAGTCAGGAACCAGCACTTGCTCCTCGAGGGCCCATGTTCCCAGACTGCATACTTACTCTGCCAGGAAGTCATCACTGCCTACTACACCAGTGAGTTGCCATCTCTCTCTCAGAGCTTTCCCTGGAACCAGGTACTCACTCCTCGAGGGCCTAACCTATTCCAACACCTGGACTACTTCTAGAGACTATTGTGTGAGTGTTACCATCAAGGTTCTGTTCCTGAACTCTGCATACTCTGCATACTCACTATATTCAGTTTCTCTACAGCTCAGTTATCCAGGATCGCTGTTCCAGTACCTGAGGGACTACAGCCCTGCCGGGCACTTCCTGCTCACTACTGCCACCTCTGGTGGTTCATTATACTGTTTAATAAAAAAACTAGTGTGTGTCTGTCTCCATACTCTGAGCCTGATCGGTGGTCCCTCTCGGGATCTTTCCCCGGGGGCATGGTCATCTGCCACCGGCCCAAGGATCCACCCACAACTACCTCAAACACCAACAGAGGGGTGTGAGTGTCAGGGCAAGAGTGAAGGCTACAGGAAGGAGGCTTACTACAGTGCAAG